>NW_028319214.1:3155000-3207500 GCF_062004578.1 Staurois parvus | reverse complement strand
CTAGAGATTACAGCAAATCACTATTGTTCACCAATTGACTGCTAGAGGTTACTGCACATCATTACCACTCACTGATTGGTTGTGAGAGGTTACAGTACATCATCTCACTGCCTGCACACCATGGACTGATGGACTGGGAAGGTGAGGGACCCCCTAATAGACCGAAACTAGGGATCCTAGGATTCCTGGGATCATCGACAATGCTGGGGGGGTGATCAGTGGCAGTGCTGGGGGATGGGCTAAATGGTCGTGCTGGGGGGATGGAATCAGTGACAGTGCTTGTAGTAGATGGGATCAGTGGCAGTGCTGGGGAAGGTGACATTTCTTCACCAACCACTGATGTTAGGGGGGGGATTTACAATGACGACCAGTGTTAGGAAAATTTACACTGACCACCAATGTAATGGGGGATTTTACACCAACAACAAATACATTTCTACACTAGCCACCAATGCAATGAAGAATTTACACTGACCACCAATTTGAGGGGGGCTTCTATATGGACCACCAATGTAAGGGAGCTTTCGACACTGACCACAAATGCAAGTTGGGATTTTTTTTTTTACGGACTACCAATATAAAAAAAGAGGAGTTTCTAGTTTCTACACTGGCCATCAATGTAAAAAAGGGTATTTACATGGACCACTAATGTAATAGGAGCATTCATAGTGACCACCAATGTAAGGGGGACATTCACACTGACCACCAGTGTGAATGAAATGATTCTACACCAAACCCCAATGCAAGGAGAAGATATGTGCTGACCACCAACTTAATTGACATATTTAGCCTATGTTCACATTTGTGCGTGTTGGGAACACATGCAAAATCACTTTCCTAACACCACAGAAATGTGCTGCCCTTTAGCAGATACACAGCAGTGCCATTAATTGTTAATGACACCCTCATGCACCCTCATGCATCTACTGATGTGCACATTTTCACATTCACCAAAATTCACAGTGCTATGGCACTGTGTGTCTTGGTGATTTTTAAAAAAGGTCAGGGATCTTTTTTCTGCATTTCTAGTGCATAGAGCAGCCCATTGAAATTAATAGGCTGCCCTGCATGCAACATACATCTTTATCCACCCCATCAGTACAGCTTTGTATCCAAATTTCCCTGCTAACCTCTGCATCCAAAAACTCCCCCCCCCCCCCCCCCATCTTCTTCACTCCAACCTCTCCCTCTTAACTATACATACCTCCTTTGCTCATCTTTGCACCCACCTTCCTTACCTCTGTGAATCCCCTCCATCACCTGCCCTGTGCATCCCAAACTAATTCCTTTTCTGCCTACCTCTGCACAGCCCCCCTCAACTCACTTTGTAGAACAGGCTGGAGGTAGCTCCGTGACCACAGTTGCAGGCAGGACTTTCAAGCATGCCCGTTTACCTCCCCAGTGGGCAGTATTTTATTTATTTATGTCAGGTACTTAGTTGCAAGAAAAAGTATGTAAACCCCTTGGGATTATGTGGAGTTTTGCATGAATTGGGCATAAAAAGAACACAGTCTGTTGAACATAATACTACACAAACATTAGATGTTGCCATGGTTTAATTGCACATAACATGTAAACATTCACAGTGCATGCAGGAAAAATTATGTAAGGCCCTAGCTTAATGACTTCTCCCAGAGCTAATTGGAGCCAGGAGTGAGCCAACCTTGACTCCAATCAGTGTGATATTAGATGTGTTGCTGACAGCTGTCCTGCCCTTAAAAAACACACACACACACACACACACACCTGTTTTGGGTTTACTGGTTTCAAGAAGCACTGTCTGATGTGAACCATGCCTCGCAAAAAAGAGCTCTCAGAAGACCTACGATCAAGAATTGTTGACTTGCATGAAGCTGGAAAGGGTTACAAAAGTATCTCCAAAAGCCTTGATGTTCATGTGACCACGGTAAGACAGACTGTCTACAAATGGAGAAAGTTTAGCACTGTTGCTACTCTCCCTAGCTGTGGTCGTCCTGTAAAAATGACTGCAAGAGCACAGCGCAGAATGCTGCATGAGGTAAAGAAGAATCCCAGAGTGTCAGCTAAAGACCTACAGAAATCTCTGGCACATGCTAACATTTTTGTTGACACATCTACAATAAGGAACACATTAAACAAGAATGGAGTACATGGGAGGACACCATGGAGGAAGCCAATGCTGTCCAAAAAGAATATTGCAGCACGTTTGAAGTTTGCAAAAGAGCACCTGGATGTTCCACAGCACTACTGGCAAAATATACTGTGGACAGATGAAACCAAGATTGAGTTGTTTGGGAAGAACACACAACACTATGCGTGGAGAAAAAAAGGCACAGCACACAAACATCAAAACCTCATCCCCACTGTAAAACATGGCGGAGGGAGCATCATGGTTTGGGGCTGCTTTACTGTCTCAGGGCCTGGACGGATTGTTGTCATTGATGGGAAAATGAATTCCAGAGTTTATCAAGACATTTTGCAGGAAAACGTACGACCATCTGTCTGCCAACTGAAGCTCCGCAGAGGATGGGTGATGCAACAGGACAATGACCCAAAGCATACAAGTAATTCAACAAAACAATGGCTGAAACAGCACAGAATACGCCTTCTGGAGTGGCCCAGTCAGAGTCCTGACCTCAACCCGATTGAAATGCTGTGGCATGACCTTAAGAGAGCGATTCACACCAGACATCCCAAGAATATTGCTACAATGAAACAGTTTTGTGAAGAGGAGTGGTCCAAAATTACTCCAGATCGTTGTGCAGGTCTGATCTGCAACTACAGGAAACGTTTGGTTGAGGTTATTGCTGCCAAAGGAGGGTCAACCAGTTATTAAGTCCAAAGGTTCACATACTTTTTCCTCCCTGCACTGTGAATGTTTACATGTTATGTGCAATTAAACCATGGCAACATCTAATGTTTGTGTAGTATTATGTTCAGCAGACTGTGTTCTTCTATTGTTGTGACTTGGATGACGTTCAGAGCACATTTTATGCCAAATTCATGCAAAGCTCTACGTAATCCCCAGGGGTTCACATACTTTTTCTTGCAACTGTATATAGCGCCATCAATTTACACAGCGCTTTACATATATATTGTACATTCATATCAGTCCCTAACCCTCAAGGGGCGTACAATCTAAGGTCCCTAACTCACATTCATACATACCCATACTAGGGACAATTTAGACAGGAGCCAATTCACCTACCAGCATGTCTTTGGAGTGTGGGAGTAAACCGGAGTAACAGGCACAGGGAGAACATGCAAACTCCAGGTAGGAGGTGCCATGGCTGGGATTCAAACCAACAACCCTAGTACTGCCAGGCGGAAGTGCTAACCATTTAGCCACTGTGCTGCCCAGTATTCAGCAGAGGTGATAGTGGCCGGAATATCTAGGGGGGGCAATATATATATGAATATTGCATTGCAGCCCCTATTTACATATGAATGTTGCTTCTATTTGCATATGAATATCACCATTATTTACATGTGAATGTTGACAAGGTCTGCACATCTGCACATGGCAACAGGGCAGCATAAGCGACAGCACTTCACACAGAGATATTGGGACACAGCGCCAGATGAAGACTTTAAGGGACAAGGGAATTTAAATCAGGACAGCTTGCAAGTGTAGGCCAGCTGCTTTGGGCCCCACAACAATGACAGGGCCCAGTGCCCCTTTTGCCCCTCCTTAAAGACAGTCCTGATCAAAGTGTTATTAGACAGATTCTTAAGAGGGCACTAACCCTTATACTCTACCTCCTCAAATATGAATAAATCCATTCTGCAATTCATATAATATACAACTTTAAGTGTCAAATAGATTGTGAAATTCATATATTAAAACAGCTCTATATATAAATATAATGTGCAAAAAAGTCTGCTCACATCATTTCCGGTCCTGCACATCTGGTAATTGGAACTCACGCCAGCTCCTAGAAGGCTCTCTTTCTTACAGGCTTTATTTTCATCTGGTGATCCAGTCAGTAACACACTTCCTGTTCTAGGGTGCCTCCAAATCACTGGAGGAGCAACAAAGACCTTTCAACAGCAGCATTGTCAGTCTGGGAAGAGGGTAGTCTTTAGTTACCCATACACTGCTCAAATTTCAGCTGCTTCCTAAGAAACCATCCTAAGTACACTCAGTGGCTGAACCTGCCTGGGTCCACTCTGGCAAAAGTCAATTGTTAGAGCGACTTTTGCTGAAGAAGCCTGCTAGAATATTTTCTACTGAACAGCAGATACACCCGATTGGCTGTCAAAATGCAATAATCACAGTGGGAAATTGATTAATCCGTGCCTTATAAAAAATTTAAACTGAACGCCATACACTTTACATGAACAACATTTTTCCTTTTGGGATAAAGGTTTTACATAAATAAATAAAAGATGACCACTGTAAGTACCTCTGTCACTAATAAAGGTTTTTTTTTCAACCCTCTAACTGCCATTTTTGCTTGGTCTGTTAAAGTGTTTGTAAACCCTTACATACACACAGTGAAGTGACTGGCCTCGTGTTACAAAGGAATAAAAAAAAATTCTCCTACAAAAGTTGCACCTCTTTATCTGCAGTATTCTCTGCATCTATTCAAAAGTGTTGAATTTATACAGCTTGTCTGAGAGTGGGCAGAGAGCTGAAGTTACACTCTGCAGAGCTCAGTGAGGGGAATTCTCAGAGCTGATTGAAGGGACGAAACACACCCCCTCCACAAAGCTCACAGGATCAGAGCCAAGGCTGTCAATATGCTGGAGCTCTGTCCCCTGTCACCATTTTACTCTTGGTGTCAGGAAAACGTGTCAGAAGTTATTTATGCTGATAGCAGAGAATGAAGCAGCAGGCAGAAATAACACTTATTGGTCTTAATTGAGACAAGTACATGCTATACAGGGATATACTTTGCATATTTCATGTCTGAGGTTTACAACAACTTTAAAGAAAGTTGAAAATTAGACTTACTGGCTAGATTAACATAAAAAATAAAAAGGAAAAAAAAAAAACAAAGAAAGAAAACAAATGCAGCCACCACATCTAAGAACTTGTAAGCTGCAATATATTATATTTTGCCTTTTGGGTTTAATAACACTTTAATGAACATAGATCGTGCGTCTTATAAAACGTTTAGTAAGAGACCCAAATCTGGTTTAGTAAGAGACCCAAATCTGGTTTACATTCATTTAAAAAGGTAAATAAATCTCTCCTATTTTAAACGGGCAAGAAAGCTGCCATGGTGCTGCACATGTGATCAGTTAAGATATTGGCCATTTGATGAGGAGACAGTTAGGTTCAGGGGCGGACTGACCATTTGGAAACTCGGGCACTGCCCGAGGGACGGGGTCAGTAGTAGGGGGCCCCATGAGATGCCCATGGTACCTTTTTCATAGGCTTTTTTGAGTTTGGGCAAGAACACAGGGGACCCATGATCCCCTATTGCCCGGGGGCTCCATGAGTTGTCAGTCCGCCCCTGGTTGGGAGCACAAGCAACTGTAACATCACTCATTCACGACATGCCTATTAACATAACTGTTTTGAGAAACCGTTAAATTGTTGGGTTTAGTTCCACTTTAAATATATAAAGCCTAGAACACACAATCAGAAAATCAGACGAAAAATACAGCTTTCAAAGCGATCGTACGATAATCTGATCGTTAGTACACAGGTTTGGTCCAAAATTACTAGAAGTGACAAACATGAACATTTTTTTTGTAGGATACTAGATTGTGTGATTTTCATTTAATCAGTACAGTATTGGTCGGGGGGGGGGGGGAAAGATTGGAAGAGCAAGACCATGCATGTTCAGAAACGAAAGAGTACATTACATCACTTCCAAAGTTGTAGTCTGTTGTATGAGAATTTTTAATTTTTGTAACTTTAGTAACCTCTTCATTTTCGATATGAGACTGCCATGCAAAACAGACTGATTTCATTTCACGTCTATTTGAGGACATGTATACCACTGACCAATTACATTTTTAAAATGAGAATGCACATCTGGATTACATTTACTTTCTGCTACTGAAACTGGATGTGCGCATCATCAGATTACAATGTTTCCAAATCAACTCAATCCTTTATTTATGCTCTAAATATTAAAACAGCTACAGACCATGCAATAATGTCAAAACAACTTATTAACAGCAAGGCACATGAAACAATGTTGCCTAACTGTATATGACTTCTTGGGTTTTTTTTGTCCTAACTAGGGTTAATACACTGTACAATTCCAAACATGGAACAACAAACATTCTAGTTCTACATGTTTGTATTCTCTACCTCCTGAGTGGAGGAACTAGTTCTGCTTCCTGACTCATCCAATGGACATGTCACCTACAGTGACCCCTGATGTGACTGAACACTCCCTGTGGGCAAGGCTTCAGTTATCTAATCCTCTCCTCCACATAGCAGGCTAAAAATGGCTTTGTTTATTTCCACTGTGCTGTCCTCACCAAGATCAGCCAGAGAACATGCTTTGGAGAAGCTATTTCTTGGTGCAAAACCTATTACTGCTTTTTAATAAAATAATCCTTTGTTGTATCTTAAACAATGTTTTATCAAACTTTTTTTTTTGAAGATCTCTTGCAGCAAAATAAACCAAGAAAAAAAAAAAGAAAAGCTGAAATTGCAACAATTGCTACTAACATACTTTCATAGTGCTACCAACATGCTTTACATTACATATTTACACTATTCATTCTACAATCAACAGCAGATTGTAAATGACAGGTTATTTAAATGCTTGTGTGTTGACAAACTAGATGTAGTAATTCTCTCTCTCTCCTACAATATATTTTTACCTCTTTCTGCAAACAAAAGATTCACATTTCACACACAGGCAATGTGTCTGCCCAGCAAAAACTGCTAGGGGGTTAAACAGCTGACAGACCTTCAGCAAATGCTCTCCCTTTCAGTAGCCATGTTTTCCGCCTTTGTGACAAGCAGGGCCTAGCTGTGACTCAGCTTTCACATACCAGGCACGGCCTAACAAAAACCCTAAGCTAAAGCACTGCTTGCCTATACTCCACAGAATACTCATCTAGAAGCACAAAAAAAAAATAAATAAATCACAGACCCAACAAGAACATGGTCACGAATGTGGCTGGTCAAAGAGTACAGATGACGACGTCTGGTAGAGCATGGCATCCACATACTCACACCGTCTACCATCTTACAGAAACATCTAGACAGGACTGGGTGGGATCTAGTAATGGAAAACAGACTGCAATGAGAATGTCTACGGGAAAATGCTGAACTATAGATTGATAAATACTTCAGAGATCCCTAGAATTAAAGCTTGCTTCGCACATTTTGGTAGGGAGGAGTGGGAGATCTCTATTTTTTTTACAAATGGACACGCTCTTGCTAGGTAGTGGAGTTGTTAGATGTGGCAGAATTATACCTGTAAAAAACAAAAAAAAAAAAAAACCACACACATTTTATATATATCTACACACACACACACACACACACACACAATCTCATTAATAAAAATGTGCGTGTATATATATATATAAAAATATATATTTTTTTTTATCTGACCCTAAACACACAGATGCATGCAACATCCAGTAATTTGTAACGTTGGCCCTGAAGGTCAGAGTATACGCATATTGAATTACTCCAGTTCCATAGCCTGTTCTTTCTTCTTTACTAAAGGACAAAAGCATTTACTTACCTTGACAGCCAATCAGCAGTTAATTTTGCATATTTGTGGAGTTAAACTGGCAAATATTCCAATTTCCTTTGACATCATACCTGGCATCACTTACATTTTTCATAATTATAAAAAAAAAAAAAACATTTAAAAAAAAAAAGGTAGAAAAAAAAAACCCATCTATTAAAAATAGGCACTTGGCAGACTAGTCAACCAAGGCTGATGGATATATATATTACACTTTATTTTGCCGTCTAAACAGATATAAGGTGCTCTACTTACTTTCTACATACTTGACTTGACCACCTAAACTTCTGAAAAGAAAAATAAAAAACAGTTGAACAAACTGCAGTAAAGTTTTCCTTGTAATAATAGGAGTGTACATTACCTTTTAGGTTTGCAACTATGTTATTTAATGGTCACATAAACAAAATGTATCAAAAGAAATGTCTAATTTATTGTTGAACAAGAACCTGAGGTTTTGAGGTGCCACAATCCAAGTTTGGAATAAAAAGGAAGGGATTTACTTAGGAACTTAGGGTGTGCCATGACCTAGGAGCAACCAAGATGGATTCCAGTTCATGAAGAGAAAATCCAGACATGCTGTGCTATTTATATTTTTATCTTCCTTCTTCACACCAAAAAAAAAGAAAAAAAGAAACCAATCCTTTCAAAGGGTAAACATAAAGAACACAACACAGTGGAGTCCTGAAAGCTGGTGGCTGCTTCAGTTAAAAAAGAATCCCTTGTTTGCAACAAAGGAGAAACACCCAGTCAGTGTCTACAGAGAGTTGGCCATTTCAATCCATGGCAGGATAATGGCTGCCTGCTCTGTTGGCCTCTCCTTGGCTGTCTGATGAAGGATGTTTTGCAGACTAGTGTAATAAGTCACAGGCGGATGCAAGCTGCGCCCTGATTGGCCGCGCTCTCGGGAGAGGCTCGCTGCCTGCTGGTGACGTCACGTGGCCCAGACCCAAGCAGGGGACACCCTGCGCTCTTTCCCAATGTGCAGATGGAACCCGGGCCGCCTCACCCACCCTCCTCTAATAAATAGACTTCTCAATTCCCTCCGCAATCCTACACGGGCAGGGCGTACGGACGACACTCGATCACGTGGCCGAGCATGGGCTGCCTGCCTGACTAGAGCCGCTGCAGAATGCCTCAAAAACAGGGGCTTGAGGGGAACCCCACCCGGCTTGTATGCAGCAACCGGGGACTAGAAAGCCCAGCATGCACTCAGACAGCAAGTCCCGGATAGACCTCTGCCGGGATGAGGGGACATGTGCCTGCCGAGATGGAGTATAGGGACTTCTCACTTGGGACTACAAGTACCAGCATGGGGCAACCTAGGAAAGGGTATAGGGACTTCCCACCCGGGACTACAAGTACCAGCATGGGGCAACCTAGGAAAGGGTATAGGGACTTCTCACTTGGGACTACAAGTACCAGCATGGGGCAACCTAGGAAAGGGTATAGGGACTTCCCACCCAGGACTACAAGTACCAGCATGGGGCAACCTAGGAAAGGGTATAGGGACTTCCCACCCAGGACTACAAGTACCAGCATGGGGCAACCTAGGAAAGGGTATAGGGACTTCTCACTTGGGACTACAAGTACCAGCATGGGGCAACCTAGGAAAGGGTATAGGGACTTCTCACCCAGGACTACAAGTACCAGCATGGGGCAACCTAGGAAAGGGTATAGGGACTTCTCACCCAGGACTACAAGTACCAGCATGGGGTAACCTAGGAAAGGGTATAGGGACTTCTCACCCAGGACTACAAGTACCAGCATGGGGCAACCTAGGAAAGGGTATAGGGACTTCTCACCCAGGACTACAAGTACCAGCATGGGGCAACCTAGGAAAGGGTATAGGGACTTCCCACCCAGGACTACAAGTACCAGCATGGGGCAACCTAGGAAAGGGTATAGGGACTTATCACCCAGGACTACAAGTACCAACATGGGGCAACCTAGGAAGGTTATAGGGACTTCTCACCCAGGACTACAAGTACCAACATGGGGCAACCTAAGAAGTGTAAAGGGACTTCTCCCCTAGGATACAAGAAGCAGCATGAGGCAACCTAGGCATGAGTATAGGGACTTATCACCCAGGACTACAAGTACCAGCATGGGGCAACCTAGGAAATGGTATAGGGACTTTTCCCCTAGGACTACAAGTACCACCATTAGGCAACCTAGGAAGAAGTACAGGGACTTCTCCCCTAGGACTACAAGTACCATTATTAGGCAACCTAGGAAGAGGTATAGGGACTTCTCCCTTAGGACTACAAGAAGCAGCAAGAGGCAACATAGGAACGAGTATAGGGACTTCTACCCTAAGGCTACAAATACCAGCATGAGGCAACCTAGGAAGGGGTATAGGGACTTCTCCCTAGGACTAAAAGTACCAGCATGAGGCAACCTAGGGAGGGATATAGGGACTTCTCCCTAGGATTACAAGTACCAACATGAGGCAACCTAGGAAGGGGTATAGGGACTTTTCCCCGAGGACTACAAGTACCAGCATGAGGCAACCTAGGAAGGGGTATAGGGACTTTTCTCACAGGACTACAAGTACCACATGAGGCAACCTAGGAAGGGGTATAGGGACTTATCCCTTAGGACTACAAGTACCAACATGAGGCAACCTAGGAAGGGGTATAGGGACTTCTCCCCTAGGACTACAAGTACCACCATTAGGCAACCTAGGAAGAAGTATAGGGACTTTTCCCTTACGACTACAAGAAGCAGCAAGAGGCAACCTAGGAAGGAGTATAGGGACTTTTCTCCTAGGACTACAAGTACCAGCATGAGATAACCTAGGAAGGGGTATAGGGACTTTTCCCCGAGGACTACAAGTACCAGCATGGGGCAACCTAGGAAGGGGTATAGGGACTTTTCCCCCAGGACTACAAGTACCAGGATGAGGCAACCTAGGAAGGGGTATAGGGGCTCCTCCGTTAGGACTACAAGTCCCAGCATCAGTCTGTGAATACAGGGGCTCCTCCGTTAGGACTACAAGTCCCAGCATCAGTCTGTGAATACAGGGGCTCCTCCGTTAGGACTACAAGTCCCAGCATCAGTCTGTGAATACAGGGGCTCCTCCGTTAGGACTACAAGTCCCAGCATCAGTCTGACTACAGGGGCTCCTCCGTTAGGACTACAAGTCCCAGCATCAGTCTGGGACTACAGGGGCTCCTCCATTAGGACTACAAGTCCCAGCATCAGTCTGAATAGAGGGGTTCCTTCATTAGGACTACAAGTCCCAGCACCAGTCTGTGAATAGAGGGGTTCCTTCATTAGGATTACAAGTCCCAGCATCAGTCTGTGACTACAGGGGCTCCTCCGTTAGGACTACAAGTCCCAGCATCAGTCTGTGACTACAGGGGCTCCTCCGTTAGGACTACAAGTCCCAGCATCAGTCTGTGAATAGAGGGGTTCCTCCGTTAGGACTACAAGTCCCAGGATCAGTCTGAATAAAGGGGCTCCTCCGTTAGGACTACAAGTCCCAGCATCAGTCTGTGAATAGAGGGGTTCCTCCATTAGGACTACAAGTCCCAGCATCAGTCTGTGAATACAGGGGCTCCTCCATTAGGACTACAAGTCCCAGCATCAGTCTGTGAATAGAGGGGCTCCTCCATTAGGACTACAAGTCCCAGCATCAGTCTGTGAATACAGGGGCTCCTCCATTAGGACTACAAGTCCCAGCATCAGTCTGTGAATAGAGGGGCTCCTCCGTTAGGACTGCAAGTCCCAGCATCAGTCTGAATAGAGGGGTTCCTCCATTATGACTACAAGTCCCAGCATCAGTCTGTGAATAGAGGGGCTCCTCCGTTAGGACCGCAAGTCCCAGCATCAGTCTGTGAATAGAGGGGTTCCTCCATTAGGACTACAAGTCCCAGCATCAGTCTGTGAATACAGGGGCTCCTCCATTAGGACTACAAGTCCCAGCAGGCCTCCAGGAAGATCCCGGCTCCGTATGTAGTTGTAGTGAGCCCGCTCTGCTGTCCCGGCTGTCACCTCCCAGGTCACGTGATGTCAGGTAAGCGGCCAGTGTGGGAATGTTTACCCCCCTCCCCCGGTGTAACACAAAATGGAAGGCAGGCTGTGATTGGCAGATTCCACACACAGGGACCCGGCTGATCATGCTGGCAGGCCTCGGGTGTTCTGGCCGGGTTTGTCCCCTCAGGACCCCCCTGTCTCCATCACATATGATATGAACACGGATGGCGGCTGCCCCCCGAGTCTCTCCCTCCCAGCCCGGCCACTTCCATCTTGTCTGGCGACTGTTTAGAGCCGCCATGTAAATCTATCAGGCAGATTCCACACACCGTTTTCCTTCCACAACAAGGGGGGATTCCCTGCACCACTTCTCAATATTAAACACACATAGAACAAGAATAAGCACCGACGTCGCCTGAACAACCTAGAAATGACGGGAGGGTCGGGAATGTGAGCGATAAACCCGTTATGACCGGACGGCCATTGTCACAGCAATGCATATCTATACCGGCTAACATTAAAACCCCCAAGAATTGGGTGTAGGTAAGGAGACGATAGCCGAAGGCCGCTCTGTTCCTCAGGCCGGTTATTTTTCTGCGTCTAACAGGCGGAATGTATCGAGGCGAAAGTGCGGCAGGGAAGAGGCAGGCTGCTCGCTGGGACTACTGACTGGCTGGGGACAGAGGAGGGAGGCGGAGGACAGGGGAGGCCGCGGTGCATTGTGGGCTGCCCCAGAGCGAGCAGAAGCTGCTCACACACACAATATGTGTTGGCTCGCCAAAAAGGAGCAGGCAGGGTGCCCTCCACAGCATGTCATGTAACCCGGGCAGGCTTCGGTGAAGAGGCTCAGCCTTTCCTGCGGGGGCAAGAAGACGAGCCCGGGCGCAGGGGAGCGGGGTTGGGGGGGTGGTGTGGGAAAGGCGGGCAGGCATGTCTTTCAAGGAGGCCAAGCCCGGGGAGAGAAGCAAGAACCCAGAAGACCATGGAAGAAAGCAGAGCACAAGTGAGCCCGGGCCGTGTCTGTCTGTGTGTGCATGTATGTGTGTGTGCATGTATGTGTGTGTGCATGTATGTGTGTGCCCTCTCCTATTGGAAGCATCAGGGCAGGCAGCAGCCTAGGGGCTCAGTGTATGTGTGCCCCCCCCCCCCATCCACAACATTCACTTCTCATTCTTTATGGCTTGCAGGCTGGATCAACGGCATGGAGGCGGCGGGCAACCAAGCCGGCACTTCTGGCGAGAAGAGAAGTCACCATTGGAGGAGTTACAAGTTGATTATTGACCCTGCACTGAAGAAGGGCCAACACAAACTCTACCGCTACGATGGACTGCACTTCAGTGTGCCTGTATGTCATCCCTACCTCCCACTATCCATCCATCCCTCCCTCCTGGTGTATAGTGCTGATCTGGATGGAGACCACCTCCATCTATGGGCCCTGCCTGTGCATTCCCACAAGTGTGTCTGCATCTCAGCCTCTTCCTCATACCTGTCACTATCCATGTCCCCCCTGCAGGTGATCTGAATGGAGATCACCCCCCCTCCCAATCTGTAGGTCCATGTGTGCATCCTGACAACTGTACCTGTATGCCCCCTCCCCACCTAATAGCTGTCAAGTCCCATGTCCCCTGCAGGTGTGTAGTGCTGATCTGAATGGAGATCACACCCCCTCCCAATCTTTAGGTCCATGTGTGCATCCTGACAACTGTACCTGTATGTGATCTCCACCCTAATAGCTGTCAACATCCATACCCCCTTACCTATTCTGGTGTATATTGCTGATCTGGATGGAGACCCACCCACTTCCACCTCTCCCTGTCAAGATCCCTGCACCCCCTCCAGGGCATAGTGCTGTCCTGGATAGAGACCCCCTCCTTCCTCTTCTCTCTGTCAGGATCCCTGCACCTGACAGGTCTATATTGCTGACCTGGATGGAGGCCCCCTTCTCCCCTGTCATGATCAGTGCCCCCACCCTGTGTAGTGCTGTCCTGGATGGAGACCCCCTTCTCCCCCTGTCATGATCAGTTTCTCCCTGTGAAGTGCTGTCCTGGATGGAGCCCCCTTCTCCCCCTGTCATGATCAGTTTCTCCTTGTGAAGTGCTGTCCTGGATGGAGCCCCCTTCTCCCCCTGTCATGATCAGTGCCCCCACCCTGTGTAGTGCTGTCCTGGATGGAGCTCCCCTGTGATGATCGGTGCCCCCCCTCCCTGTGTAGTGCAGGGAGCCCCCTCCTCTCCATCCATAGATCTCCATGTGTGCCCTCTGACATGTGTACTGAATAATGCCAGGCTTGTGTGTTTATTTCGCAGAACTCGGGCATCCCCCCTGTGGACATAGTCCGAGATCCCCGGATCGGCAGGATATGGACCAAAAACAAAGAGCTGGAGCTCCCTGTGCCCAAACTCAAGGTATTTTCTGAGTGTCCGAGTCCCTGCGTTGACAGCGAGCCTCCTCCGCACAGCCCCGACCGCCTCTTGTCCTGTTCATCAAACCGTAACTGTCTCCGATCGCAGCCCGGCCGTCAGTGACTAGTGATGACACGAGGTGTACCCCCCCCCCCTCTACCACAAAGTAACCGGCTTCCCCGGCCGGCCACTTCTGTATCTGACCGCTTCCGTGCCTGCGGAGGAGATCCCGAGTGTCGGATCGCTCATCCCCCCTCTCTTCTTCTTTTCTCAGATCGATGAGTTCTATGTCGGGCCGGTACCCCCAAAGCAAGTCACTTTTGCTAAACTCAACGACAACATCCGGGAAAACTTTCTGGGCGACATGTGCAAAAAATACGGCGAGGTGGAGGAGGTGGAGATCCTGTACAACCCCAAGAACAAGAAACACCTGGGCATTGCCAAAGTCATCTTTGCCACCGTCAAAGGAGCCAGGGATGCGGTGAAACATTTGCACAACACCTCTGTGATGGGCAACATCATCCACGTGGAGCTGGACACCAAAGGTGGGTGATGAGGGAGGAAGGAAGGGGGTGAGAGGGGTGATCGGTACCGATCTGCTCTGCTCCTTACTATCCCACTGAAGGATGTGTGTGTGCATGCTCGGTCTGTGTTGTACCCTGAGAGTCACGTGTGGAAAGTGTTGTCTGTTGCTAGGAGACCACAGATCCGGGCTGTCTGTCAGTAAAACTTTCTGCTCCTGACGTTTCTCTGTCATTGTATTCCACAAACTGTCGTTTTTCTTTCATGGTCTCACACCTTGATTGCTGCCAGATGTGGGTCACTATCTCCACCTCCATTTTCAGTGTTGGGTTGTTTTTTTAAATCTGTGTTTTGCATGCATACTTCCACCAAGTGCCAAGCTGGAAGATGCAAATCAAGCCGGGGTAGTGTTACCGGGGACAGTGCATGGTCTGTGCCTGCTGTTTTGGTTTCTTTGCTGCTTTGTTTTGGTTTGTAATGACCCACTCAGCTCATGCAAAATGTAGATCATCAGCATTGTAGGTGGCACTTGATGATATGTTATTGTCATTTTGAAACATTAATATGTTTGTATCTAATAGCTTGTATCTTTTATGTTGGCTTAGTGTGTAAACATTGCATTGTAGGCTGTTGTCAGAAATTGTCACTTTTTGTGTTTTGTATTCCTATGGTGGTGTAGCTTTCAAATAACAACGTGTGTGTGTTAATTCCTTTACAAATTTCCCTGAAATTTCACTGCTTAGTACTGATTTTTGTTTTGAGATATATATATATATATATATATATATATAAAAAAACTGCACAGCAGCTTGTATATGAAGAAAGAACACACTATATTCACTATTATGGTCCTTCTACGAAAAAGATCAGTTTGAAAAATTTTGTTTTCTTGAGGGTCGTTTCACAGTATAGAAACGCAGCCCGGATGCCTTTCCGCATTCGTGTTTTTGGCACGTTCCTGTGCGTTTTTTAAGCATTCCGGTTCCGCCCTCTCTTTTTCTTCAATTTAAATAGGGACGTGTGTTCCAGTGCATTCTGGTGTGTTTTTTTGATGCGTTTTACCACGTTCCAGTACAGTTCTGTGCAGAAAAATTGCAGCAAGTTCTACTTTATTTTTTCTGCTGCCGGAACGCACTAGAACTGCAAGCACTGATGTGAACTATGACATTGACAACCATACAACCTACTTTCTGTGCATTTTGGATATAGAAAAAAAAAAGCAACTGAAATGCATGTAGTGTGAACTGGCCCTAAAAGAAAATCCTCCAAACATATACATCATCTTTTCAGTTTCAGTGCGTTTTTGATGCGTTTTACCACGTTCCAGTACAGTTCTGTGCAGAAAAATTGCAGCAAGTTCTACTTTATTTTTTCTGCAACTGGAAAGCACTAGAACCGCAAGCACTGATGTGAACCATACAACCTATTTTCTGTGCATTTTGGATGTAAAAAAAAAAGCAACTGAAATGCATGTAGTGTGAACTGGCCCTAAAAGAAAATACTCCAAACATATACATCATCGTTTCAGTGCATTCCGGTGCGTTTTTGATGCGTTTTACCACGTTCCAGTAAAATTCTGTGCAGAAAAAGTGCAGCAAGTTCTACTTTATTTTTTCTGCAACCGGAACTGCAAGCACTGATCTGAACTATGACATTGACAACCATACAACCTACTTTCTGTGCATTTTTGGATGCAGAAAAAAAGCAACTGAAATGCATGTAGTGTGAACTGGCCCTAAAAGAAAATCCTCCAAGCATATACATCATCTTTTCAGTTTCAAAAATAGGAGAAAATAAAATCAAATATGGATAATGTAGGTGTGCAGTTTTGATGATAGTGATACCTGTGCCCAGTATGCGTTCAATTATATTTCTCTTTCCAACCATGGAGTGCGTGTTTTGTTATTGTGTGTGTATTTGTGTATAATTATATAATGTTTGCTTGTGTTTGGTTTGTATATTAAATAGAAGATATGATGGTAATCTTAGCTTGACATGCCCAGCTTGAACTTGTGATTTCCAATAGAAAGGTTACCATGCACAATAAAGTTTAAGTGTCCATGCACACTGGCTTAAAAATGTCTACAGGATTTTATGTTTTGCCTGTAGAAGCAGCTCAATGTTATCCTGTGTCTATGCACGTTAGGACGTTTAGGCTCCATGCACACTAGCATTTTTTTATCAGCTCAAAAAACATAGAAAAAAAAATCTGGATGAAAAATGCTGATAATAGCATT
This sequence comes from Staurois parvus, assembly GCF_062004578.1. NCBI lineage: Eukaryota > Metazoa > Chordata > Amphibia > Anura > Ranidae > Staurois > Staurois parvus. Next base: position 3,190,707 of record NW_028319214.1, on the reverse strand, counting down.
TTTGTGCCAGCTTGTAGTAGCGTTTTAGGAGCATTCAGGAGCATTAGCATTTTATCAGCGTTTTTACAGTGCATGTATGGGGGAAAAAAAATGTTATGAGCATTTTGGCTCCATGCACACTAGCTTATTTTTAAGCGCCTAGCAGCTAGTTATGAGCATTTTTTTTTTCTGCCCATAGAAGCAAATGGTGGTATTCTATGTGTCCATGAACACTGTTGTAGGCTAGAAGCATTTTTTAAGCTTCAGCTTCTAGGAGCAGAAAAAAAACTCCTTTTTTCGCTTCTGGGAGTGCTATGCCAGCAGAAAAAAAACACTGTTACCAGTTTTTTGTTTTGGCTTAAATGCTAGTGTGCATGGAGCCTTAGAGCAGCCTTTCTCAACCAGGGTGCCTTCAGGCTTTTTCAGGGACGCCTTGGCAAAATGCTTAAAAAGTGCCCTAAAATTGTATACAAGCCAGCAGGTGGATCAAGCCTGCCTTTTAGTTACACAAAGCCACAGGTTTTCATTGCGCACTTTTACAACCTGCCAGCTGCCGGCATCCTAACAACCAATTACATCATTCGTTGATAAGGAGGACGTCTGGTGCCTTCACAGCATTCTTGTTTGCCCCTCTCCTGCCCTGTTTTATCAGCAGGGGGGTCACATTAGCTGAGTGAGGGAGAGAAACAAATGCAGGCCTTAGATGGGTCGAAAACTGGGCATTTAAAAAAAAAAAATGAAAAATCGGTCATTCGATAGGCCGACGTTATTACCAACAGTAAAAAAAAATCGGCCGATTTTCGTCCCGTCTACGGCCGGCATTTAATTACTTCTGTCCCTGCAGAGAGCTCCGCTATTATATTTGACATGAAAAAGTATTGCAGTTGCAACAATGTATCCATTTTGGATATAGATGTTTTTATTCGGATACAAATATATACATTGTTGCAACTGCAATACTTTTTCATGTCAAATATAATAGCAGACTGGAATTCTTCTTTCTTTTTCTGCTTTCTTTTTCTGCTTTCTTCCTCCTTGCAGGTCACTGCTCATGCGCAGATTTTTTTTTGGTAAAACGAGCGGCCGATTTGCCCATCATTGCCGGGTAAATCGGCCGATTTTTTTTTCCAAGTTTACCGATTTTTAAAAAAAAAAGTGCCAAAACCCCGAAAAACAGCCGACCAATTACTAGTTTGCAAAGGAATACTTGCTTTGGAAGAATAAATGGCCTCGAACGTTGGTTGTCCTAAGCGTGTGGATGTTGCTGCATTATGTAAAACTATTAGAATCATTTTTTTACATTTTAGAATGGGGTGCCTTGAGATTGTGCAGAATGTTAAAGGGTGCCTCAAAATTTGTCCATGATTTTAAAGGGTGCCTTGACTGAAAAAAAGGTTCAGAAACACTGCCTTCAAGGCATATTTTAAAGTGTTACTAAACCCAGGACCCTGCACTCACTATATCTGGTCTCCCACCATACACAGAACATGGAAGTGCAATTATTTTAGTAAATATAAACTGCTAAATACCTTTTCTCATTAGCAGTCTTGTGGCTTCTATCTGTGTCCATCCCAGCACTAGCTAAAGCTTGTAGGAGGAGTTTTCTTTCTGCTCCAGGAGGATGAAAATCCCCTGACCTCTGTCTGGACAGTGTTGATTGGCCCTGTGCTGATTACATGCACTCTCCCAAGAAAAAAAAAACCTCTCTAGCAATATACATCAAACTGAGCATGTGCATGCCTACAGTTCAGTGTGGAGATAAGTAGTGGTCGCTTGAAAAAGGGGAGGAACAGAGAAGAAAGGATCAAACAGCCTTTTTACACAATGCAGAGGATTAACTCCTTAGGTTCCACAGTGAGTATAACAAGCATGCTTTACAGCACATACAGACTGATTTTACTGTTGTGGGTTTAGTAACACTTTAAGCTTCGCTTTCAGAGCTAGGAAAAAAAAAACCTTGTGGTTTTGTGTTTTTTATTTGGAGTTTTCTGGCAGAAAAAATGCAAAACACACCTAAACTTGAGTACAAAAACGCTCCATATGAGTCGTCTTCTTTTTTTTCTGCCAGTAAACTGGCATTTTTTTCTTTTACAATGAATTGTATTATATACAACACAACAACGAAACCGTCAGTGACAAGCTCATTGACACAAAAAAAATAAGGTGTTCAATTCTGTTGATGAAGGACATAACAAATGCACTGAAGTATTAACACAGAGAGAAACGGAGTACAAATAATACAATCTATAAAAGGATGGAATGAAACCCTAGTAGTGAGCAATGAGCTATTGGGCAAAGGCCTAGGATAGTCACCAAAGTCGCATACAGATGATTGGAAAAGCTGAGCATGGAGTCTCACTGGACACACATCAGAACTCTACACCAAGGACTCTCGACAAAGTCCGACAGGTGTATAAAACATTACAGGCACAATTCTCTAGGGGTATCACAATCAGAGCATGTAACATAAAAACTATCAAAAACGAAAGGAAGGGAAAGAAAAGAGAAAAGCGGAGAAAGGAGAAACAAGAATAGTAAATACAAAGAAAGGGCTCCAGGGGATCACGCCAGGAGAGTCTTATATTGACAGGAGGGTCTGGTCAAATCTAGACGGTTGAGCCACATCAATCCAGGGGCGCCAGATCTGCAGAAACCTAGTGTGGGTCTATAACAGCATAGCCATTAGCTTCTCATTAACCATTATAAAAGTCATCTGATTCTTAATGTATCAAAGCTAAGATCGGGGGTTTTCCAAGCTCTCACGATCGTCAGTTTGGTAGCCATAAATAGCTGCGATGCTAACTGCCTCTCAGGACGGAGTAGTCCTACTAGTGGTTTAAATAATAGTGCCTCATGGGTTACGCTTAAAATCTCTGTGTAGCATAGTGTGGAGAAGGGCATAGACCCTAATCCATAGTCTGCATACCTTGGGGCAAGTCCACCAAATATGGGCCATGGTACCTATTTGATGACAACACCAAAAGCAAGTCAGAGAATATGAGGGAATAAAACGAGTCAGTCAGGCAGGTGTATAATACCATCTATAAAGAACCTTGTAGGCATTTTCTAGTATAATAACATTCCTCGAGCATTTAGACAATGAGTCATGATCTGCCAGTCCTGCTGATCTAGACAACCCCCGAGTTCCCATTGGCAATGCTGATGATAAGAGCGAACCGGGGGTGTCGCCCTCAGTCACCGGCCTCAGGATTTATGGATGAAGCTCGGAGAGGAGGCCCCGCCCACCCGGCACATGTGACTCTCGCCACGCTGCGGACAGGGGAGGTGGTGGTGGTGGGAGATAGCAGGAGAAGGGGAGCTGTGCACCTGAAGGCCCCCCGAGCTCTCCTCAGAGTGTAACGTTCTAGACTCTGCCTGTCTCCTGTCAGCACACACTTGCCCTCACATTATTTCCACTCGCCAAATGCGAGCAGGCGAGTGGAAATTTCAAGGCCTGACATAGGCTCCATCCCCGCACATGTTAGTGTTACTCATTTGGGAAGATTTACTAAGACTGGAGCATGCTAAATCTGGTGCAACTCTGCACTGAAACCAATCAGCTTCCGGGTTTTATTGTCACAGCTTAATCACTTGAACTCCAGAAGATTTTACCTCCTTCATGACCTGGCCATTTTTTTTGCTATTTGGCACTTAGCTACTTTAACTAGAAATTGCACGGTCATGCAATGCTGTACCCAAATCAAATTTATATATATATTTTTTTTTTCATGCTAACAGAGCTTTCTTTTGGTGATTATTTGATTACCACTGGGTTTTTAAACTTTTGTGCTATAAATGAAAAAAAAGAATTTTGATAAACCTTTTTTTTACTTTCTGCTATAAAATCTATCCGATAAAAGATAATAAGAAAAACATTTATTCATAAATTTTGACCAAAATGTATTCTGCTACATGTTTTTGATTAAAAAAAAAATAAAAAAAAGTTTATATTGATTGGTTTCTGTAAAAGTTATAACTCCTGCAAACTATGGTGTGTGTGTGTGTGTATATATACTAGAATTTTTATTTTATACTACTAATGGTGGCGATCAGTAACTTATAATGGGACTGACATACTGCGACTGACAATTTGGCACTAACTGATGCAGGGGGGAACTGACTGACATGGACATCACCACTGACATTAATACAGTGATCAGTGATAATACAATACAGTGATCAGTGATAACACTATACACTGTCACTGTACTAATGACACTGGCTGGAAAGGGGTTAATGTGTAGGGCAATCAGGGGGTTAAATATGTGCCTGTGTAATGTGTGTACAGTGTGCTGCTTTTATTAACTGATCTCACTTTCTCATGCCTACTTTGTAGATATGAGAAACTGACAGATCGTTCCCTTGGTACAGAGCTCTGTGTTGTTTGCAATCACAGCCCAGAGCTCTTGTGTTGGTAAACAGACCACCAGGGCCCAGCCATGAGCCATTGGCCAGGACTTGCTGACAGGCTCCTGTTGTGTGCAATCACAGCGGGGGCCAGGCGGAGGGCATGGGCACACGCGCCCATAACCCGGAAATAGTCGGTAATGTACCAGTACATCGCTTTGCCTACAGCCGCCACTCGCCCACAATACAGCGGGCGGCAAGTAGGTAATTGAACAAGCTGAAGTTAGAAGCTGTTTGGCTACTGTGCACAGCTGCACCAGATTCTAAGTGCTCAAGTTTTAGTATATCCCCATGAAATTTTGTGTAGTGTTCTATTGCCACTACACTTGCTGCTGTTATTGGTGGCTGAACCAATCTAAAAGTTTAGTGATAGTAAAAATTATAAGCTTCCAGTGTTTCCTTGTACAGTCATAGTGTGATCCCCCTGACTTTATTGGTAGTAAACTACTATTTAAAACTTGCACTTATAATAAGTACCTGTAGGTATTGGGATATCTCTAAAACTTGTGTTGTTTAGGAGATATTTACATCAGCTCCAGCTGATGACATCACTGCGTGTGCACAGTGTACACTGGACTGTGTGCTGTGAATGCAAAAATTGCCGTTCCGTGATTGTGACTCCTGTGCGCATGCACGGTAGGGACCTCATTGCAACCCAGCCATTCAAACGACTGGAGAACATGAACCCAGAAAGACCAGCTGAAAATGGAAGTTCCAGGAGCAGTGACAGCTCAGCATTGGAGGGCTCCATTTAAAAGATATGTATGTCATAAGAGGCTAGTATGCAGTGCATACTAGCACATTATGTCATGAACCTACAGGATCCATTTAACCACTTGCCTACTGGACACTTATACCTCCTTCGTGCCCAGGCCAATTTTCAGCTCTGTCACATTTTGAATGACAATTGTGCGATCATACAACATTGTACCGATATGAAATTTTTATAATTTTTTTTTCACACAAATAGAGATTTCTTTTGGCAGTATTTACTCTCCGCTGTGTGTTTTTATTTTTTGCATTATAAAACAAAACAAAAAGCAAAAAATTTGAAAAAAAAAAGTTTTCTTTGTTTCTATTATAAAATTTTGCACACAGGTAATCTTTCTTCTTCACTGATGTGCGTTGATGAGGCTGCACTGATAGGCTGCACTGATAGGCAGTACTGATGGGCACTGATAAACGGCACTGAGCTGGCACTGATGAGGCGGCACTGACTGGTGGCACTACTGAGCACTGATGGGTGGCACTGCTGGGCAGCACTGGTGGGTGGCACTGCTCAGCAAAGGTGGGTGGCACTGCTGGACACAGGTGGGTGGCACTGCTGGGCACTTGTGAGTGGCACTGCTGGGCACTGATCATCAGGGCTTTTTTTGCCCTGATGATCAGTGCTGATCTGTCCTATGTCAATTTCCGATTATCGGCAGTACTTTCCTCATGCTGTGACAGCAGCTGCCACCTAATGCAACTAAGGGCTCATTCACAAGTGCAGCAGGCACTGCTACTCCTCTAAAAAGAGTATGTTTGACAGGAGATGAGGAGGCAACAGATTTTTTTTTTTTTTTTGCTGTTCTGTGTGTGTATATCTATCTATATATCTCGACTTGCCAACCGGCTGCAGTTTTTGTACTATGGATGGGGTGGCAGCTACAGACAGAGCGACCTACTGGTACATCGCTCTGGCTGTACAAATACAGCATGCTGCTTCAGCAGACACAGCGGAATGTGGATCCCAGTAATCGGGAATTGGAGATCATGTGATCACAATATTAGCAAATCTTTTATGAATCAATCTGATTCATAACAGCTTTGCTTCTCTTCCTGATGAGCTGTAATTGGTCCACAGCTCTCACATTGTACATGGGCCAATCACAGCACACTACAATGTGATTAGCTGTAGTCAATCACAGATCACTAGTATTTTGAACTGTCATGAACTTAACCCATTCATGACTGTCTCTAAGCAACCCCCCCCCCCCCCCCAGAGTAGTACAATGTTACTATGATAACAGACGACTCTGATTAAATGTTTTTGTTTTTTTTCCAATCGTAAATAAATAAAATAAAAAATATTGAGGGGGAAAAAATATATAATATATACTTTTTTTTTTTTTTTTTTTACTACTTGCTAATTTGCCCACCTGCAATGTGCACTAGCATTTAGCCCCTCTGCTGTTTTTGACAGAAGATTTGTATCAGTTGACTGTGTGCCAAAGCAATTTATACACACAACAATACCTCGCCGGTCACCCGAATCCAGCTCTTGCCAGACCATTATCACGGTTTCCAAATGTAAAACTTTTTGGGCCTAAACCTCAATATGGGCATTACAAAACAAATTATTTGCAGTCAAATTGGTCCATAGACCCAGTTCTTCATATGCCCATGTTCTCTGCTGTTACATTCAGTTCGGTCCATATATATTTGGACACAGGCACAATTTTCATACTTTTGGCTCTGTATGCCACCAGAATAAATTAAAACAAAACAATCCAAATAAATTCAAAGTGCAGACTTTTAGCTTTAATTCAAGGAGTTGAACATAAATACCAAGTACAAATTTTAGGAAATGCAACCATTTTTATACACAGTCCCTCCATTTTCAGGGGCTCAAATGTAATTGGACAAATGAATCTAATCAAAGATAAAATGTTCATTTTTAATATTTTTTGGGGAATCCTTTACTGGCAATGACTGCCTGAGGTTTGGAACCCATGGACATTACCAAAGACTGGGTTTCCTCCTTTCTGATGCTTCGCCAGACTCTAACTGCAGCTGTCTTCAGTTGTTCTATGTTTGGGGCTCTTTCTGTGTTTAGTTTTGCCTTCAGCAAGTGAAATACATGCTCAATTGGGTTGAGATCAGGTGATTGACTCGGCCATTGCTGAATATTCCACTTCTTTTCCTTCAAAAGCTCCTGGGTTGCTGTCATGTTTCAAAATGACTGTCCTGTTGACTGTCATATGCCTTTAAGAGTTTCTATATTTTGTTTCTGCTCCTTTCTTTCCTTTGGTTTAGTTAATGCTGTATAGATAGCCCATCCCCCTTCCCAGTAATGCATTGCAGCTTTAGTCTCATGTCAAGGAGTAGGAAACATTATGATCTTTTGACCTATCGAATGTTCATTGTTGTACGATTCTCTCAGTTTATGGAATAAACTTCACAAGATCTACAAGATGTCTTATCGATTGAGTCACTGACTGTGGTATCCAGCTGAGGTTGAAGTTATCGCTATCTCATCAAAGCTGTAAGTTACAGAGATCAGACTATCAATGCTTAGATTGGAGAGGCAGAATAGTTGCTTTTGCAGTGTGTTTTGGATCATTGTCTAACTGTACTGTGACGCGCTGTCCAATCAACTTTGCTGCATTTGGCTGAATCTGGGCTGACAGTATATCTGTAAACACTGGAGAATTCATCCGGCTGCTTCTGTCACATCATCAATAAACACCAATGACCCAGTGCCACTGGAAGCCATGCATGCCCATGCCATCACATTGCCTCCACCATGTTTTACAGATGACGTTGTGTGCTTGGATCATGGGCTGTTCCAAGCCTTCTCCACACTTTTTTCTTCCTGTCATTCTGGTACAGATTCATCTTAGTTTCATCCGTCCAAAGAATGCTTTTCCAGAACTGGTCTGGCTTTTTTAGATGTTTTTTGGGAAAGTATAATGTGGCTTTTCTATTCTTCAGGCTTATGAATGGTTTGCACCTTGTGGTGAACCCTCTGTATTTGCTCTTGTGAAGTTTTCTCTTGATTGTAGACTTTGACAATGATACACCCACCTCCTGGAGAGTGTCCTTCACTTGTCTGGATGTTGTGAATGGGTTTTTCCATAGAGAGGATCCTGCAATCATCCACCACTGTTGTCTTCCATGGACGTCCATACATTTTTATGTTGTTGACCTACCAGTGCGTTCTTTCCTCAGAATGTACCAAACTGTTGATTTGGCCACTCCTAATGTTGCTGCTATCTCTCTGATGGATTTGTTTCATTTTTGAAGCCTTACAATGGCCTGTTTCACGTGCATGGACAGCTCCCTTGAACACATGATGTACAGTTGCAAGAAAAAGTATGTGAACCCCTTGGGATTACGTGGAGTTTTGCATGAATTGGGCATAAAATGTGCTCTGAACGTCATCTAAGTCACAACAATAGAAGAACACAGTCTGCTGAACATAATACTACACAAACATTAGATGTTGCCATGGTTTAATTACACATAACATGTAAACATTCACAGTGCAGGGAGGAAAAAGTATGTGAACCTTTGGACTTAATAACTGGTTGACCCTCCTTTGGCAGAAATAACCTCAACCAAACGTTTCCTGTAGTTGCAGATCAGACCTGCACAACGATCTGGAGTCATTTTGGACCACTCCTCTTCACAAAACTGTTTCAGTGTAGCAATATTCTTGGGATGTCTGGTGTGAATCACTCTCTTAAGGTCATGCCACAGCATTTCAATCGGGTTGAGGTCAGGACTCTGACTGGGCCACTCCAGAAGGCGTATTCTGTGCTGTTGCAGCCATTGTTTTGTTCAATTACTTGTATGCTTTGGGTCATTGTCCTGTGCATCACCCATCCTCTGCGGAGCTTCAGTTGGCAGACAGATGGTCGTACGCTTTCCTGCAAAATGTCTTGATAAACTCTGGAATTCATTTTCCCATCAATGACAATAATCCGTCCAGGCCCTGAGACAGCAAAGCAGCCCCAAACCATGATGCTCCCTCCGCCATGTTTTACAGTGGGGATGAGGTTTTGATGTTGGTGTACTGTGCCTTTTTTTCTCCACACATAGTGTTGTGTGTTCTTCCCAAACAACTCAATCTTGGTTTCATCTGTCCACAGTATATTTTGCCAGTAGTGCTGTGGAACATCCAGGTGCTCTTTTGCAAACTTCAAACGTGCTGCAATATTCTTTTTGGACAGCAATGGCTTCCTCCGTGGTGTCCTCCCATGTACTCCATTCTTGTTTAATGTTTTCCTTATTGTAGATGTGTCAACAAAAATGTTAGCATGTGCCAGAGATTTCTGTAGGTCTTTAGCTGACACTCTGGGATTCTTCTTTACCTCATGCAGCATTCTGCGCTGTGCTCTTGCAGTCATTTTTGCAGGACGACCACGCCTAGGGAGAGTAGCAACAGTGCTAAACTTTCTTCATTTGTAGACAGTCTGTCTTACCGTGGACACATGAACATCAAGACTTTTGGAGATACTTTTGTAACCCTTTCCAGCTTCATGCAAGTCAACAATTCTTGATCGTAGGTCTTCTGAGAGCTCATTTCTGCTAGGCATGGTTCACATCAGACAGTGCTTCTTGAAACCAGTAAACCCAAAACAGGTGTGTGTTTTTTAAGGGCAGGACAGCTGTCAGCAACACATCCAATATCATCACACTGATTGGAGTCAAGGTTGGCTCACTCCTGGCTCCAATTAGCTCTGGGAGAAGTCATTAAGCTAGGGCCTCACATACTTTTTCCTCCCTGCACTGTGAATGTTTACATGTTATGTGCAATTAAACCATGGCAACATCTAATGTTTGTGTAGTATTATGTTCAGCAGACTGTGTTCTTCTATTGTTGTGACTTAGATGACGTTCAGAGCACATTTTATGCCCAATTCATGCAAAACTCCACGTAATCCCAAGGGGTTCACATACTTTTTCTTGCAACTGTAGGTTCACAGCAATAGATTCCAAATGCAAATACCACACTTAGAATCAACTCCAGAGCTTTTACCTGCTTAATTGATGAAGAAATAACGGAGTAGCCCATACCTGGCCATGAAAACAGCTTTTGATTCAATTGTCCAATTACTTTTGGTCCCTTGAAATAGGATGGATGGCTACTTTTAAGAGCTGTAATTTATAAACCCTTCCTCCAATTTGGATGTACATACCCTTAAATTAAACCTTTCAGCCCATATCCATTATATAACTATAGCTGGAATATGTTTTGGTAAATACCTGAAAAAATCTAAAATTGTGCCTGTAAGCAAATATTTATGGACCTAATTGTATATGCCCAATAAGGACCAGCAACGTACTGGAACATCCCTTGGCTTTGAGTGGTTATACCAGGATGATGCCTACAGCTACAGGCATCATCCTGGTATCGATTTTGTTTTCAGCTTGCGGTTGGCTTTCATGTAAAAGCAATCCTAATTAGCTGCTGTTTGTCACCATTGCACAGGCGTGTGCAATTTTAGAGCATGTCATCTTTGGTGTCTTTTTATTCGGCATAACATCATCTTTTATATTTTATCAAATAATTGGGCAATATATTGTGTGTTTGTGCAAATACTGTGTGACATAAAAATATTGCAACACCCACCATTTTATTCTATAGGGCCTCTGCTTTAAAAAATATATAGTGTTTGTAGGTTCAAAGTAATTTTCTAGCAAAAAAACTGTTTTGTTTTTTTTTTTTCATGTAAACAAAAAGTGTCAGAAAAGTCTTGGTCATCAAGTGGTTAGAAGAGTGGGTGATGTGTGGTCTTTTTTTCAAGACTCGGTGACAAAAAAATTATATCTGAAAAATACTCTCCATGTCTCTTATCAAATTCCTTGGGCTGTCTACTTTCCAAAGAGGGGTAATTTGGGAAGGGGGATGTTTGTACTATCCTGGTTTTATAGGGCCTCTGAAACTGATACGTAATGAGGAAGTGACATCAGGAAATATGCCCTTTGAAAGCCTGAAGGTAGTCATTGGATTTTGGGGCCTATATATGGCTAGGCTAAAAAGTATCTCCCATATAGTACTCCAATACTCGGAAGAAGTAGCAGAATATGTTTTTGGGTTTTATTCCACATATACCCATAGCATGTGTCAGTAATATATCATTAAGTGACAACTTTGTGTTAATTAAAAAAAAAAAAAATCAAATTTTCCAAACATTTGTGGCAAAAAATAAAATCTTTCTTGGACTCAACATGCCTCTCAGCAAATCCCTTGGGGTGTCTACTTTTCAAAAGGGGTTATTTGGGGGTTACTGACCTGGCATTGTAGCACCTCAAGAAATGTGATCGGCAGTCATATTAAAAGCTGCGTAAATTCCAGTATATACACCATAGTTTGTAGACACTAGGGATGCACCGAAATATCAGCATTTTGTCAATAGGAAAAAAGGTGCCGATAATGGCTTCCAAAAATGCGCTATTTTGCAGCAATTTTACCACATTTAGGGTGTGTTTTTCATAGGCCATGCCCCCCAAAATAACACAACACGCGTGCGTTTTTTATGCGTTTTCAGCACTTTTCATGTTCACATTCAAATTCACACCAATGCAATTTGCATTTTGTCTATTTTTGCAGTGCATTTTGAATTTTTGCACACACGCTTTTTTATTCGTTTTGCGTGTTTTTTTTTTTTTTTCAATTTGTTGCTGGGCAGATTAACAATGCAAAATGCATTAAAAACGCAGCAAAACCACATGAAACCGTGTCAAAAAGGCACTACATGCGGTTTCTGCAGCTCCTCCATTGAAGTCTATTGACCAAAAAACGCAACGTGTGAACCAGGCCTCAATGGAGAGGTGCGCTTTTTGTTTGTGTGGTTTTTTTTTTTTTTTTTTTTTTTTCAATGTTTTTGTTTTCTTAACTTGCCAAATATACACCAAAAATGCTGCAAGCAGGATTTTTAACACTGCAAGGGAAGTGCAACGGACCAGTGTGAAGACATACATTGAATTTAAAGGGATGCATTTTTCTTGAGCTTTTCTTGTGCCCTTTTTTTTTTTTTTTTTTTTTTTTTTTTTTAATGCAAAAACTGCTTAGTGTGAAAGCAGCCTATTGGCCGAAAGGTGCTGAAAATAAATTCATATTCATTTAAATTCATGATATTATGTAAAAAGTTGAATATAATACAATTTTATATAAAAATGCTGTGGCAGTGTGAGGAAAGTGAAGCTGATAGCTAGCAACTGCATTTATTGGTGATCTGCTGGGTCATTGGACACAGCTGATCACGTGGTAAAAGGCCGTCGTGATTGGCCATTTATCGTATCCTGTAATCATCTGTGTCCGTAGAACACAGCGATCACCAGTGGGGTGCATTCTGGGTAAACACTGGGGGTGCATTCTGGAATGATGTCCATGGACCAGAACCAGACAACTGCAGTGTAGCCGTTCTTCAGCTATAGCGCAGTTGGGAACTGGTTAAGCAGTGTCAATCCTAACAGAACTGCCAGAGTTTGACAAAGGAGCTTCTTTGACATCATCAAGGCAAAAAAAGATATACTGTAATCCCCACAAGCCCCCTTTGGTCTGTGGTGCTTCCTAATGTGGGGAAATATAGATAGATATACATACACCGCGTTCCAAATTATTATGCAACTTCTATTTAAGTGTCACAAAGATTAAATTTGTTTTTCAGTTTTACTCATGGATGGCATTGTGTGTCAGGGCTCTTTTGATCACTGAAAACACTCTTTGACACCTGTGATAATTAGATTGGTCGGTGAGCCCAATTTAAGGAAAAAGTGCTAAAGGAGGGTGTTCCACATTATTAAGCAGAGCACCATTTTCAAGCAATATGGGGAAGAAAAAGGATCTCTCTGCTGGCGAAAAGAGTGAAATAGTTCAATACCTTGGACGAGGTATGAAAACATTAGATATTTCACGAAAACTTAAGCATGATCATCGCACTATTAAGAGATTTGCGGCTGATTCAGAGCACAGACGGGTTCGTGCAGATAAAGGCACATTGAGGGAGATTTCTGCCAGATCCATGCATCGGATCAAGAGAGCAGCTGCTAAAATACCATTACATAGCAGCAAACAGATATTTGAAGCTGCTGGTGCCTCTGGAGTCCCACGGACATCAAGGTGTAGAGTCCTTCAGAGTCTTGCAACTGTGCATAAACCTTCTATTCGGCCACTAATAACCAATGCTCACAAGCAGAAACGACTGCATTGGGCAGAAAAATACATGAAGACTAGTTTTCAAACAGTCCTGTTCACTGATGAGTGCCGTGCAACCCTGGATGGTCCAAATGGATAGAGTAGTGGATGGTTGGTGGACGGCCACTCTGTTCCAACAAGGCTGCGACATCAACAAGGCAGTGGTGGAGTCATGTTTTGGGCCGGAATCATGGGAACAGAGCTGGTCGGCCCCTTTAGGGTCCCCGAAAGTGTAAAGATGACCTCTGCAAAGTATGTGGAGTTTCTGACTTTCTTCCCTGGTACAGAAGGAAGAACTATGCTTTCCGTAATAAAATCATCTTCATGCATGGCAATGCACCATCTCGTGCTGTAAAGAATACCTCTGCGTCAATGGCTGTTATGGGGATAAAAGGAGAGAGAGTCATGGTGTGGCCTCCATCCTCCCCTGACCTCAATCCTATTGAGAACCTTTGGAGCATCCTCAAGCAAAAGACCTATGAGGGTGGGAAGCAGTTTACATCCAAACAGCAGCTCTGGGAGGCTATTCTGACATCTTGCAAACAAATTTAAGCAGAAACTATCCAAAAACTCACATGTTCAATGGATGCAAGACTTGTGAAGCTGCTATCAAATAAGGGGTCCTATGTTACAATGTAACGTGACCTGTTAAAATGTTTAAAAAGTTACAATGTTGTTAAAAGTTTGATTGAAATAGCTTTTGATTACAGTAAATATGCTGCAAATACAACAAATGACAATTTTCAGTTCTTTACAACCTATAAAGTGTTTTGAAACTTACTGTGCGTAATAATTTGAAACAGTGCATTGTACGTTTTTTATGTTTAACAAAAATCCTGTTATCATTAGGAGGTTTGTTCAATAAAATTTGAATTGTACTCTTAATAATTGATAACATGAGAATTATGCTGACTGTTATTTACATCAATTATTTAGGTAAATTAGAAAAATATCATTTGCATAATAATTTGGAACATGGTGTATACAGTATCTCACAGAAGTGAGTACGCCCTTCTCATTTTTGTAACTATTTTATTATATCTTTTCATGTGACAACACTGAAGAAATGACACTTTGCTACAATGTGACGTAGTGAGTGTACAGCTTGTATAACAGTATAAATTTGCTGTCCCCTCAAAATAACTCAACACACAGCCATTAATGTCTAAACTGCTAGCAACAAAAGTGAGTACCCCTAAAGTGAAAATGTCCAGATTGGGCCCAAAGTGTCAATATTTTGTGTGGCCACCATTATTTTCCAGCACTTCCTTAACCATCTTGGACATGGAGTTCACCAGAGCTTGGTGGATGTTAGAGACCTTGCGCTCCTCCACCTTCCATTTGAAGATGCCCGACAGATGCTCAATAGGGTTTAGGTCTGGAGACCTGCTTGGCCAGTCCATCACCTTTTACCCTCAGCTTCTTTAGCAAGCCAGTGGTCGTCTTAGAGGTGTGTTTGGGGTCGTTGTCATGCTGGAATACTGCCCTGCGGCCCAGTCGAAGGGAGGGGATCATGCTCTGCTTCAGTATGTCACAGTACATGTTGGTATTCATGGTTACCTCAGTGAACTGTAGCTCCCCAGAGCCGGCAGCACTCATGCAGTCCCAGACCATGACACTCCCATCACCATGCTTGACTGTAGGTAAGTATGAGAGCGTAAGAGTGATAGCACCAAATTGAACACACCTGCTCCCCATTCACATGAGACCTTGTTACACTAACTAGTCACATGACACCGGGGAGGGAAAATGGCTATTTGGGCCCAATTTGGACATTTTCACTTAGGGGTGTACTCACTTTTGTTGCCAGCGGTTTAGACATTAATGGCTGTGTGTTGAGTTATTTTGAGGGGGCAGCAAATTTACACTGTTATACAAGCTGTACACTCACTACGTCACATTGTAGCAAAGTGTCCTTTCTTCAGTGTTGTCACATGAAAAGATAGAATAAAATATTTACAAATATGTGAGGGGTGTAATCGCGTGTGTGTGTGTGTGTGTGTGTGTGTGTGTGTGTGTGTGTGTGTGTGTGTGTATCCATATCCATACATGTGGAGATGTCGCTTTGCACTCAGAGTGGGGATACCACTTAGTGGGACCCTGAAATGGGACTTGAACCATATTGCTATGAGGCAGGAGTTATCTCAGACTAAAGGCATGAGCATCATAGCATAGCCCAAGTACAGCACAGTAAGAGTACATTTGTAAAAAAGGGAGGAGTATCGCCATGTTTACTGACACGTTGCATTGCTCATCTAACCGTTGAAAAAACACTGATGTAGAGATACAATGGAACTGCCTTTTTCTTTTTTCAAGTATTATTATTGTTATACTACAGGATTTATATAGCTCCAACAATTTGCGCAGCACTTTACAATGTGAGGGCAAACAGAACAGTTACAATACAATTGAATACAGGAGGAATCAGAGGGCCCTGCTCGCTGGAGCTTACAATTTAAAAGGGGAGGATCAAGTCATACAAATGGTAGTAACTGGGGGGATGAGCTGATGGAGAAAAAACATGTATAGTTATTAGGTGGAGGCAGGTTAGGCTTCGCTGAAGAGAAACGTTTTCAGGGATCACCTAAAAGTGGACAGATTAGGAGTCAGTCAGTCAGACAGATTGGGGTAGGGAATTCCATAGGATGGGAGAGGCTCGGGAGACATCCTGCAGGTGAGCATGGGAGGAGGTGACTAGGGAATTAGAGAGCAGAAGGTCTTCGGAGGAATGTAGAGTGATTTGGTTTGGTATTTTGATTCTAGGTTAGTGATGTAGATGGGGGCCATGTTGTGGATGGCTTTGTAAGTTGTTAGTATTTTGAATTTAATTTGTTGGAAGTAAACGAAGTAGAAGAAATTCTGATTTAGCAACAACTCCTGGTTTAATTTAATTGATAAGAGAATGAGAGCATGTTCCTACTGTGAGTGGAAACAGGAAACGTAGTGTACACATTCATGTTTACCTTCTGGGTAATGGAGAGTGAGAAGTAAAGGGAAAGAGGTGCAGCCAACTGGGGAGAGAAGGAGGTGGCGGCTGGGGAAAAGGGTTCTGTTAGAGGGGTGAATTAGTGGCTGTATGGTTTGCCCTTCTAAGCAGCAGGGTCCCTATATTGGGGTCCACTACATAACGGAACCTTGCTATAAATCAGGCCTAGACTATGAGGGGCGCTAACCCAGATAAGAAAGCAATAACACATGGCAGAAATAAATTCTAGGAAATTCACAGTACGCAGTTCCCACATCCCTACATGTAGCAATCAACCAAAAACAGAAACAAGAGAACATCATTCACCAATGATAATGTTACTTTTTTGTCATAACAAAGTCTAATATCTGAAGGGTGTCTAATCAAAGTTTCCAATGGTTGTGGAGCTACTGCCACATTGTAATTTTAAATTGAGAAAATAAACAATTACTCTTAACTCTTATGTAAGGATCTGGACAAGGTAGTTTAACCCATTTAATTCATACGTATAGGACCAAAGGAACCTTTTTCCATCATGACCCACAAACCGGGTCATTCAATACTATAAAAAGCTTTAGTCACATCCAAAAGACAATGTGTTTGCTTCCAAGTTTCCTAAAGGTATTTGTACTTTAACAAAAAAAAGTATACCGAATGTTAATGGCTGTAGATTTATGAGGTATAGGTCCTGAGTTTCTAATTTTATGCATTACTGTAGCTGACTGATTTATCTTTTTTTACCTATCAATTTAACATCTACCGTAAGCAAAGATACCAGTTGATCGGGAGCAACTTATCTTTGCCTTCCTTTTAATATAGTCCCTTCACTCGCTTCATACATAATAATGCATTATTCTATAACTACTTATCTGAATATGACCATTGAGAAGCATGTACAGCTCTAGCCAAACGTTTTGAGAATGACACAAATATTAATTCACCTGCAAGGCAACACGTGCAGTTATTGCTTTGCACAAAAAGGGATTCACAGGCAAGGATATTGCTGCTACTAAGATTGCACCTACATAAACCATTTATCGCATCACCAAGGAGAGCAGTTTAGTTGTTGTGAAGAAGGCTTCAGGGCACCCAAGAAAGACCAGCAAGAGCCAGGACCATCTCCTAAAGTTGATTCAGCTGTGGGATTGAGACACCATTAGTGCAGAGCTTGCTCAGGAATGGCAGCAGGCAGTTGTGAGTGTATCTGCACGCACAGTGAGGAGAAGATTTTTGGAGCATGGCCTGGCATCAAGAAGGGCAGCAAAGAAGTCACTTCTCTCCAGGAAAAACATCAGGGACAGTCTGATATTCTGCAAACTGTACAGGGATTGGACTGCTGAGGACTGGGGTAAAGTCATTTTCTCTGATGAATCCCCTTTCTGATTTTTTGGGGCATCTGGAAAAAACCTTGTCCGAAGAAGAAAAGGTGGGCACTACCTTCAGTTCTGTGTCATGCCAACAGTAAAGCATCCTGAAACCATTCATGTGTGAGGTTGCTTTAAAGCCAAGGGAGTGGGCTCACTCACAATTTTGTCTAAGAACACAGCCATGAATAAAGAATGGTACAAAAACATCCTCCGAGAGTAACTTCTCCCAACCATCCAAGAACAGTTTGGTGATGAACAATGCCTTTTCCAGCATCATGGAGCACCTTGCCATAAGGCAAAAGTGATAACTAAGTGGCTTGGGGAACAAAACATCAACATTTTGGGTCTATGGCCAGGAAACTCCCCACACCTTAATCCCATTGAGACTTTGTGGTCAATCCTGAAAAGGTGGGTGAACACCCCCCACCCCCAAATTCTGACAAACTCCAAGCATTGATTATGCAGGAATGGGCTGCCGTTAATCAGGATGTGGCCCAGAAGTTGATTGACAGCATACCAGGGTGAATTGCAGAGGTTTTGAAAAAGAAGGGGCAACACTACAAATATTGACTCTGCATAAACTTACTGTAATTGATCATAAAAGCCTTTGACACTTATGAAATGCTTGTAATTATACTTCAGCATGCCATAATAATATTTGACAAAAAGATCTAAAAACACTGAAGCAGCAGACTTTGTGAAACATAATATTTATGTCAAAACTATTGGCCAGAGCTGAAAGTAACTGTAGAACAGGAAAGATATATTTTACAGGAAGCATAAACTCCAATGCCTGTTTTCTTTCTATTGTTGCTATATATGTAGAGGGTTATTGAAGCTGTGCTATAGTTGTCAGCTTGAGACAGGAGTTCAGAGTCTCAGTTGGAGTTTCAGAATTGTCCACTTTACAAGATATCTCCTTGTTCTGCACAAACCACTCAAGCTTTGCTGCTATCTCCTTCCCCTACTCCTTAGTGGTTTTCCCGTTATTCTGCTATATCAGTGCCACCATGTTGGAACCATTACTGGGGTGCATGTCATTTCTCTTTCCTTTTAGCAGCATCCCCTCCAACACAGACAGAGACAACCAAGTAAAGAGGGAGAAAGGCAAAGCAGAGACAGGCCACGCCTAGATGAGAGCTGAGCATCCCATAGCTACACTTAATCAGACTTGCTATGCTGCAAGACACACCCCATTCATTTAAATCTTTAGACTGGCTGCGGACCTGCTAGAAAAACACAAAATTGATACGTTCGGTTTATATGTTTAGGAATCACCAACCAAGATCCCTGCAAAACCTCACTTTTTCTTTCTTAAATATTCAGGTTTGAGGTTTATTAACATTTTGGATTGACCAAAAGCACTGTAGTTGTTCAGTAGTGAAATTAATCCTCAAAAATACAACTTGCTTAAAAATTTGTGCACACAGTGTATGTTAATGTCTTAATGTCCATAGTTTGAACATGTGCACTTTTTACAATAAAATATTTTATCATACAGTATATCAAAAGTATTTTTCAATATTTTTGAATTCTGTAACTTTAATTGAATTTATGTGGTAATCCTGCCAAAAATAATTCTCCTTTAGCGAATCCTGTTACTGTATGCTTTTTCCCTATTATCCATATGTGTTTCTGCATTGTCTACCTGTAACACTGCTTCTGATGGAAATTGCGTTTGACTACTTTACACAGACATGTATGCATGCATGGCCAGTTGCTGTCCCTGAGAAATGCCATGTAGCCTTTGCTGGAGTATATGGATGTATACAGAAGGTGGCTGCAAAGAGGCTGCAGCAGAAATGAAGTGCAACAAAGCATAAAAAGAGCAAAAACAAGTATTTTACTTTTTTAAAAATGGCAGTTTTTAGGATACACAATGTTTTAGCAAACTAAATTCTACTTAGTAATGCCTAGTACACACAATGAGAAAATCAGGTGAAAAATACGGCTTTCGAAACGATCCATATTCTGATCATCAGTACACAGCTTTTGAGAGCCAATCATGACAGTTCATGTGAAATTATCTGAAGGGACAAGCATGAAAAATGTTTCTGGTACAATAACAGAACAAACTATTTTTGTTTTATTTAGTACAGTATTCGTCCACAAAAAATCAAGGGACCAAGACCACACATGCTCGGAAATGAAAGAATACAATACATTACATCAGTTCCAAAGTTGTATTCTGTCTTTCGAGAAGTTTCGTAACTTTAGTAACCTCTTCATTTTTGATATGATATCAGCATGCAAAAAAAAAAACCCGCTGATCATTTGTCCAATATTTTCATTGTGTACTTTAGAATCTGTTGATTTGATTCAAATGAAATGTATAGCCTATTCAGGATTTTAATATATATTTAAAATATATACATTTGTTTGATGTAATGAATAATGTTACAGATGTGTGTCCCGGCACTTCCCAGCATACATGGAATGATAATGAATAGGCAGTCGGTGACCTGTGAGAGTATGGTCCCTTTTGTTTTTTGTTTTCTTTGCTTTAAAAGGATTACATGAAAAAATCTCTTCCTGGTCCCCATGTAGTCTGACCCTTCCTTTTCTCTGGTCTCACTAATGGCCCCATCACACAAGTAGGGTAAAAGGAACAAGAAGGCAGCAGACTACACATTTCCTGTAAAGCTTTATTTTTAAGGCAAGTGGTGCTCGGTACAAAAGAAGTAACAGTCCGTACCAACACTTTCTGGAAGGCTGTGGTTGCCTATGGCAGGAAACTGAAGCAGGGAGGCCAAGTGGTTGCTGATAAACAGCTCTCTCTAGTGACAAATTTGTATATTTTTAAATTGAAAATACTAACAAAAATATGTAACCGCAAGTAAAAATGAAAAGCTCACATTATAAGTTATTTAAAAGCGAAAGTATGGCCAAAAAGAGTTTACCTCTAATGATGTATGCCCCATCTAATGGCAATCCAATAAATTCTGCTGAAAAAAAAGATCTAATCAATGCTGCTGTACTAAATAATCCCCTATCAAAACAAATATCAAAGTCAAAACCACTTCATTAAGCCCAGCACTAAGAATTTCCAAACCACCTAACAGTGACGAAAAAAAATATGTTCTAACTAAAACAAAATAGATTGTGTAAATGAATAAACACAAATACTACAAACAAATAAAACTGAAAGTGAAGAATAACAAACCATAGACAGGCATAAAGTCCTATATTATTGTTCGGTTAAGCTTTTTGTCAAAGCTTGATTGAACAAGCTGAAGTTAGAAGCTGATTGGCTACCGTGCACAGCTGCACCAGATTTTGCACTCTCCAGTTTTAGTAAATCGACCTCTTTGTGTTTAGAACCACTTTGTCAATTCCTTCCTTGTCATCCCTCTACAAAGTGCTTGTGCCACAGCTCCTCTCTTTTTTTTCTTTTTTTTTTTTTTACACATTTAGCTGTTTTTGTCACTTATGGTAACCAGACACAGGAAACAAACAGTTTTCACATTTGAAAGCCTGACACAGGTGTCAACTGAATCTTTCATCTATTTAAAAATACCCGCTTAAATGGTCGGTCATTTTCTGAGACACTAGAGCAGGCATCACTAAATGGCGGACTGCGATCTGGAAGCGGATCTAGCCACTGTTTCATCTGGACCCGGTCATGCCATTTAGGAGCTGCTTCTTTCCCCCCATCCTCCTCCGCTATTATAACAGCAGAGTGGACTGCAGGAGACTGAACGTTTCTGGAGCCAGTGTGGAATAACAGATCGCAGGAGCGGGAGCTGCCATAACATTTCTGGATCAGATACGGGAAGCACTGCACTGAATAGAGCGCTGGAGCTGCCAAGGTTAACTTTTTGTTAACCAGCTGCTGATTGGAAACAGGTCAGTCCTAGCAGCCAATCACATGCTGGTTAATGCAAAAAGTTAACCTGCAGCTCCCATGCTCTATTCAATGCTGTGCTGTGCTTCCTGCATCCGATCCAACAATGTTATGACAGCTCCTGCTCCTGGGCTCTGTTCAATACTGTGTTGTTGTTCCACACTGGCTCCAGAAATGCTCAGTGTCCTGCTTTCCGCTCTGCTGTTATAATAGCGGTGGAGGATGGGGGGAAAGAAGCAGCTCTGTTCAATGATGTGCTGTGCTTCCCACACCTGATCCAGAAATGCTCTGCCTCCCACTCTCTGCTCTAAGGTAGGAGAGTGAAAAGGGGCCGGGGACACTACTCTGGGTGGGTGTGATGTAAAGGAGGCGGGGGCAAAATGTGAAGAGGGTCAGTGCTGTGTGCATGTGGTGGGGGGGGGGGGTGTAAAGGGGGCAGTGCTGTAAAGGGAGGGGGGGTTGATGTGAGGAGGGCAGAGAACACTACTTTTCAGGGGGGCAATGCTGTGGAGGGGGAGATGTAAAGGGGGGGGATAGTGTTGTGGTGGGGGTGTGTGAAGGGGCAGAGGACAGTACTGTGGGGTAGGGATGTGAAGGGGGGGTGGGGTTGATGTAAGTAGGGCAGAGTATACTACTGGGGGTGTGTAAAGGGGTGTGTGTGTGCGTGTGTGTGTGTGTGTGTGCGGGGTGGGGTTGATGTGCAAAGGGCAGAGAACACTACTGTTGGGGTGGGGGCGGCAATGCTGTGGGGAGGGAGATGTAAGGAGGGGGGGGCAATGCTGTGGGGGGATGTGAAGGAGGCACAGTTCTGCTGGGGTTTATGTGAAGGGGCAAAGGACAGTACTGTGGGGGAGAGATGTGAAGAGGTAGAGGACAGTAGTGAGGGGTGGGGGTGATGATTTGAGGGGGGGTTGAGGACTGCTGAAAATAATAGGGGTGTACTGTAAAGAAGTGGGTGATGTGCAGGAGGCCTGAGAACACTACTGTGAAGGTGAACCTGATGTGGAGTGGGGGACTGTGATATGTGGGGGGGGGGGACTGTGGACACTGAAGTATAGGGATTGTGATATACAGTAGGAGAGGGCTGAAACAAAATGTGGTTTGCACCTCTGTCAGAAGAAAAGTTTACTGGTTGGACCTCCATGAGTTTTAATTCAGTACCCCTGCACTAGAGGGTCACACCATTATTGTGTTAATAGGGTAGCACTACACTCTTTCAATCTTCCTATTAAATAAATATTTATTATTATTATTTATTTCAGTTACTTATATAGCGCCGTCAATTTACACAGCGCTTTCCATATATATTGTACATTCCCATCAGTCCCTAACCCTCAAGGGGCGTACAATCTAAGGTCCCTAACTCACATTCATACATACACATACTAGGGACAATTTAGACAGGAGCCAATTAACCTACCAGCATGTCTTTGGAGTGTGGGAGGAAACTGGAATACCAGAGGAAACCCACGCAGGCACAGGGAGAACACGCAAACTCCAGGCAGGTGGTGCCGTGGTTGGGATTCGAACCAACGACCCTAGTACTGCCAGGCAAAAGTGCTAACCACTTAGCCACTGTGCTGCTCAGGTGCATGTTAACATACACTTACATCTAGCCATAAAATGTAAGCAGATTCAGAGTGGTTGGATGGTAAGTGAGCAGTGTTTGGCACACAAGCATTCCCAATAACCCTAAATATGCATTGGATATGATGACAGCGCAGGGCAATCGCTATTAGATTATTAATTCATGAGCACCCAGTACCTTCAGCTTAGTCAAGTTAGACATTGGTACTGTTTTGGGCATCAGATACCTTGGCCCATTTCTGTAACTAGAACATCCTCACAATTCTGGTATCTAAAAAGCAAAATATATATCAAATGCCAAATGGTAGCAGAGTGTAATTTGTTGCTTTTATTCATTTGATGATTGTGTGCATGTGCAACATATATTCCAAGATACATTTAATTACATTGTATTAAAACATCACCTACTTGGAATACAGTGGACTTTACAGAGGAGTTGATTTGAATGACATTTGCTTGGCACTACAAGGTATTAGCATTTCAGCACTGTTGTTATCTTTTTATACACTTTTTAGGGCAGGTTGTATTTCCTTTTTAATAATTTTTTTTTCCTTTTGGAATAATTTATACCATATTTATATATATTTTTGTCTACAGGTGAGACACGAATGCGGTTCTATGAACTGTTGGTTAATGGTCTGTACACACCTCAGACTCTTCCAGTTGGCAGCGACTTGGATGCTTCACCCACTGTGAATGAAACTCCACAGGTAAACAGCATTTTTAATTTGGTTTGGTTGCTTGCATCTTTTTGCAATCCAACACAGTAATAGCATGATCATGCTTTTTCATTTAAAAACTGTTAATACAATGTGTGTTGCAAAATGCAGGGTGAATGGAGCCTGAAAGTTTTTTAATTTAGAAAAGTGTTTCAGTTTCATTCACTTTTTCTTTTCTTTTTTTTTTTTTTTAATGGGGCTGGTCTGGATCAGGTTTGGGAAACCTGATCCAGCCCCATCTTGCATCCCTACAGCAGCAGATCTTTTGTTCAGTAGACCAATTGTGATGTGTTGTTTGCATTTATCTTCAAGCCATACATTACTGTTTCAGTATGTGTAGCAATGGCACAGACAGATGAAGTGCAGGGGGGGGGGGATTGCAGGAAGTGCTGATAACCTCATGTCCCTTCCCCTTTAGGCCTCATGTACACTGGGCATTTACAACTGCTGATTTGGGCGTCAGGCGGTTTTTTTTTTTTTTTTTTTGTTTTGTTTTTTTTTTTCTCTAGCTAGGAAACTCTCCTTGTTATCCTATGTGTCCATGCACAGATATGCTTTTATTAGCTTTTTTTGGTATGGGTGTTTTCAGGCTGGAAAAAACCCCAGAATTACTGCATTTGAAGAGGAATTTTTCAGCTGTAAAAATGCTCTAGTGCTGAAAAACGTGACTATCCGGTGTTTATGGGCGTTGTTTGAGCCTCAAGCTCTTGTCGGAATATAGTTTTGCCAAAAAAAGCTAAAAAATGCAAACGCTGAAAAACTCTAAAAACCGGTAATGCAAAAACGCTAAAAAAAACGACAAAACTTGTGTTTTTAACACAGCATTCTACAGCTAATGCTACTTGCGTTTTTATAATGTCCAGTGTGCACGAGGCCTTAAACACAGTGCTAAAGCACTGCTTTCTGCTATGCTGCTACTAAGCACTCTTCTAGAGAGTAAAGCTATATTGGTTTTGCAAGCCATGTAGCTGATGGTTTCAGCTCATGTGCCTTTTAGTACTGGATTGCGGCTGTAATTAACAGCAGGTGGTTCCAGTGCTGAATCCTGCCAAATCTGCTTGAAACCCAGTGTTCAGCCTGTTCTGCTCCTACCTGAATTTAGGTCTGGATCATAGCGGGATGCACACTTGGCACACACAGCATGTTGGGCACCAGGGATAAAAGATATTTTCATTTAGTGTATTACTGTAACTTCTCTTGTCTTTAGACGTGCCTCAAAAACTGCATAGGTCTAGGGCAGGAAAGGTCAGTATATTTTTAATTTATATTAATGGCTATACCTAGAAAAAGATTTAGAGAAGATTACTGGTGCATTGGTGATTGTTTTTCAATAGTCAACTATATATAATGTATTTTTTTTAAAAAGTATTTCCGTTCTCTTTTTTCTTATATATCGTTGTTGATCATTTTTCTTTTTTTTTTTTTAACTTAGGTTAATGAACTTGGGAAACGTACTAAAGAAACTAGTGGAGGTGCATCAGTTACTCCAAACAGCAGTACTCCATTTTCCCATGATACAGCCTATTCAAGCTGTCGACAAGATACCCCAAACTCTTACAGTCAGTTCACCCCCCAGTCGCAAGGAACCCCTCACACCCCACGTCTGGGAACACCTTATTCTCAAGACTCCAGCTATTCCAGTCGGCAAACAACACCAGCTTTTCATTACGGACAAGACTTTAAACCAAGGAGACATGAAACAAAGTTTACGGATGCTTACAACCGGAGGCCTGGACATCACTACGTACATGGCTCCAATGTTTATAGAGGTTCTGAGCAGACTTTTAATGCTACTAGATCTCAACCAGAGACTCCACAGTTTTCACATACATCGCCCTTGAGTCAATCTGGTTTGAACTTTGGTAAATCAGCCTTTTCCCCTTACCAGGCATCTTCCGTTTACACCCATCATGATGAGACTTCTTTCCCACAGACACCACGAGAACTTGACTATAGGAGAACAGCTCCACCACTGCCACCAGAGCCTTTTTCTGATGGCATGGGTAGCTCTATAAATATTGACTTTATACCAGTTAAGGAGAAACCAGAGGAACCCCCCCCACCAGAACCTGAGTGCCTCATAGAGCATAAATCTGCTTCTCGTGCTCGGACCCCCGAAAGTCGGAACTCTCCAGGAACTCCTACTTTGGAGTCAGAAATGCAGCACAATAGTTTAGACTCCAGAATCGAAATGCTTTTAAAAGAGCAAAGAACGAATTTACGTTTCCTAAATGAACCAAACTCGGACAATGAAGTGATGATGCAAGGAAGTCCTATATCATCCTCTTCTTCTCAACTTTCGCCTATCCCTCCTTATAGTTCAAACTCTCAGTATCAGGATGTTACACCTTCTTCTAGACCTTCCAGCACTGGGTTAGAGGATATTAGCCCAACTCCACTGCCGGATTCTGATGATGATGAGCCAATACCCGGCACTGCATCTCTCTGCCAGAACTCAAGGTCAACAACTCCCATTGATCAACTGAGTCAGCCTTTCAGGAAAGTGGATAGTACAGAATCAAAGGAACATATCACAGGTGATGAGACCCCTACATCGGAAAAGATGGATGAGGTAAGTTTAGGATGCTCAGGTAGCAACCTGGAATGTATCAAAACAGATTTGGTTTCTATTTATGCACTTGAGTAAAATTACTACAGAAGAATTATGTATGAATTGCTTTTACTAATTTAATGGATTCATTGGCGTAGCATGTGTGTGTGTGGCGGGCAGCCAGTGTGGACATTCCGGCAGTGATTTTTACATCTGTCCCTGAATGCGTTTTATGGACGCACACACTCTAGGTAAAATGCCGGCCCTACAGTGTTGCTCCACCTCCTCACTGCCTCCTTAGGCAATGAGAACGGTACTGTAACCCGCTCCCTTCCTTAGCCCAACACTTTTGACTTTTACAGGATGCGGTGCTGTCAACTGTGGGCGGTAGGGAGAGGATAGAACCTGCATTGTTGGGTGTCTGGGACAGAACTAATGCCACTAAAAAATGTAAGCTGGATGCATGTAGTCAGTAGCAGGGCTTGCTAAGAGCATGAGACGTGTAGCTATTGCCTCCCTCTGATGCCCGGGACAGGAAGAGAGAGTGGCTGTGCGGTGGCTGAAGACAGAGTGGCTGTGGGGAGAGAAAGAAGAGGTGTATGTCTCATGCTTGGAACATGAACAGGGAGATGCCATTCCCTGACACAAGAATGTCATGCCTAGCTTACATTGCTTGTCATTCTACAGCTGTGCTGCTTCTGTATTCTCTTAGCTGTGCCTGGCAGTGGGAATTGCATTTCCCTGAGTTTGTGCAGTGAGGAATGCATAGCGAGGGGCAATGTGAGCCTCAGAATTCCCTGAGACAGTGATATCACACAGTGTGTCTTCCAAGTGAAGGGTCTGTGTAGGGGGTCTGGGAAGAAGAATTATGGTGGTAGGTGTTAATATGTGGATTAAGGTGGCTAGTCATGCTCACTGGGCCGAGGGCAGGGTGGGGAGCTGTGCTTGTAGAGTCCATCAGCCAGTAGCAAAGCATTCCACTGAGGATCTGCAATACAGCATAATAAGTCTATCTGGTCACTAAACTGTAACTTGTGGATGTACAGAAATGTATACTTCATCTTCACTGTGATGTTCAGTGCTAGCAGTATTTGCAGCTTGAGCCTTTGATTGGCTGCCCATGGTCTTTTATTATTGGTTGAATCTGAGAAGATATCTCTTTGACTACTGTAGTCAGAGATCTCTCAGATTCAACCCATAATAAAAGATAGCGGGCAGCCAATCAGAGGCTCAGACTGTAAATGGAGCAGGGGCATACCTACAGGGGTCACAATTGCAATCCTGCCCAATGCTGAAGGGGGCCTGTGCGGCCCCCCTGTATGTCTGGATAGGAGCAGCGGTGGAGGAGCTGCATATGGAGGAAACTGATTTCACCATGTTCCTCCTGCAGCACCTGAATGCCTGTGGGAGGGAGAGGAGGAGAAGCCAGCATTTAGCTGCTGTAGGGGGAACATATATTGAATTTCTCAATATGCAGCCACCCTGCTGCTCCTCCAAACCAGCTTTTTTTTCTGCTGGCCCCATCTTCCCCATGGTCTCTGACCCCCCCCACCCCCCCAAGCTCTTTCCCGCCCCCCATGCTCTCCGGCCTCCCCTCATCCCCCGCAGCTCTACCAAGTTCCCCTCTTCCAGCCAGCTGCTGCGGGGGATCTGTCAGGATGGAGAGCGTGGAAGGGGCTGGTAAATGTTTCAGTTACCGGCCCCTTCATTTTCTGAAAGGAATCCGTGATCGGTATTATTCATTGACTGTCCACTCATAACTGAACCATAATAAACTGTGTTTACTATATTTTGGTTTGTGATTGAATGGGGAGCTCTGTACAAAGCCATTCCTGTTCATGTATTCTGTGCAGCTGAGGCTGCAGAGATGGAGATTGAGGGCTGTGTTCTCAATCTCCTTTTTTTTTTTTTTTTTTTGTCTCAAAGGTGGAACATCAGAGGTCTGTTTAGACCTTATATCTCACCAAAGCCCCCCAACGGGGCTCCTAAAAAAAATGTAAAGAATAATGTAAAAAAATTTGTAAAAAAAAATAAAATAAAAAAAACTACTGACACACCAGTAGTGGTACTACCAGGGTAACAAAGGTTGCACTTGCGACTGGGTCCTGGGGTTCCGCCACCATGTTTGGAGGGAAGGGCCCCGGCCTGAGGGTCAGGGGGGCCCTTCATGGTTTCTTGCAGGGGCCCTGAATATTCTAGATATGCCACTGGAGTGGAGGAACTCTTTGCATTTCCACAGCCACAGTTTAATACTGTACTAGTGGAAGAGACTTGGGGAGAGCTAAAAGTCCATGGGTTAGGGGGCGCAAATTACTTGACTTGTCCCCGGCGCTGACAACCCACGCTACGCCACTGAATGGATTTACTTTTTTATTCAGTGAGGATCTATGTCAAACTGCTGCTTGTGAATGTGCTTGGCTATATTAGCAGGTTTGGGCTATTTTGAGAAAAGAGTACATTTATTCCTCAACTAAAGGGGTTTTCCAAATATGCACCAAACTCCAGATATTAATTCTGGCTTTTCTGTGATAAGTAGCCTTTTATGTGTCATATTAAAATGTACCTATCTTCAGTACATGAAATATTATTAAAACTTTATCCATGTCTATTGCCACATTTGTATTTAAAGGAAAAATACAGCCAAAGCTTGTTTGGCTGTACTTCTGTAGATCACAGGAGTGTAGTTCTTTCTGCACTCCTGTGACCTGTCTTCAACCGACAGTGGGCTAAAGCATGCTGTCTGCTGACATCACAGAGCCAGTCCAAGCTGGGGAAAGATTGCGGCCATATGGTTTTTTTAGGATCCACCCAGGAGCCTGGACCAGCACCTGGCTCAGCCTCTCATTGATCTGCTGAGAGCCTGAGCCAGCCACTCCTGCCCCCTGCAGTTTGGAGCTCCAGTAAGTGCTGGGGGGGGGGCAGAGGAGAGAGAAGGAGACTGACAGCCACGGCTCTGCTTTGAGTGACTGGGAGAACTGAGCAATCACCAGTATTTGATTGCTCAATTTTCAGCCTTAGGGCTGACGGGGGACACATGCAACATTGGACCGATGCTGCATTCACCTAGGTAAGTATGATTTACAGGGGAAAAAAAAACAACTTCTCTATTTAAATTTGTTGTGGCCTTACAATGATGGTTTGACTTGCTCTAGCCAAGAACTCAATAGACTTATAAGGAAACTTTTGAGTATCCGTTATGATTCTTCTAAAGGTAATTAACATCAATTACCTGCTGGCATGTTCACCTAACTATTACACTGTCTACTTTAAAAAAAAGATTTGTAATGAATTGTATGCACGGGTTCCAGGCTCAGAAGCAAGTGAATTGCAGCATGCTATATCAAACTAATGACTTTCTAGTTGCTTCTGACTTGCTTTTACATTCATTCAAGCTTACTAGCGTTCTAGCACCCCAGTAGGCTATAACTGGGTGTAGTATTTAGATATAGAATGTGGACAACATGGTACTGATTGCAGAGAATTGTAAATAAAAATGTTAGAAAAAGAGAGAACCTGCATTTTAGTATCCCAACATAAATGCAGTGTCATTGGCTAGTATCTAACCGTATATCACTGCCAGAATCCTGAGGACCATGTTAGGGATGGCTAACATTTTACCTCAAGTCGGTGTTTATTTGCAAGGTTGCAATGCATACTACATTGTTGGTAGATCTACAGGAGATTTGTACAATCTGATTTTTATGCATGTGGTCATCTTAAGACTAATGCACAGTATTAGCTGCTTATGTGCTTTTTTCTATTTCTAAAACAATAAAGCAAGCTTGTAATTGCATGGTCAGATTATAACATGTATGGTCAGTTTCACCCTGATTGTAAAGGAAATATGTTATACGAGGATTATGTATGCGGCCATTGCTGATGTATTTTTGAGAATGCTAGATGCCTGGCAATAATGTTGTTCCTCTGGGTTCAAGTGTGCATATTAAGCGTTAAACTTGACTTTCTGCATGCTTGGTCTATGTCGGTGACTCCGAAATCAAGGAAGACAGTGGATCACCATGAAAGTTAGTATTTTCAGAAGATCAGCAATGGTAGCACCTTGTATTTAATTCATTTAGATTCCTGTAATATTTTATGCGCAGTGAATGCCTTTCTCATCCACATAAGTTTAAACCAAGCGTGTTTGTTTCCTAACAACAGTATTGATTTTCTACAGGTATTTTTCCTCCATGTACAATTCTTTAGTTCTATGAATAAGCAACTAAACAGAAAAAGTTCCCTGGGTGCTCCCAGGTCTCCAGAACTAGTGTCTCCATTGAAAAATATTCCATTGATTACTTTTCTGGGGACAACCCAAAATGTGGGGTTTTCTTTACTTTCGCTTTGATGATAATGATAAACAGGACACATAGAATGCCCTCTGGAATGCCTGCTCAGTCTCTAACAAACTTTCCTCTGTCATTCACCTTTTCCTCTCTAACTCCCTCAACCTATGTGCTATTACCGAAACCTGGCTCCAGGAACCCAACACTGCCTCTCCAGCTGCCCTCTCCCATGGTGGCCCCCTCTGGACTCACTCAGCGGACGAAAAGGAGGTGGAGTTGGACTTGTCCATTCCCCACAAAGTACCTTCCAGGTTCTTTTTACGCCTCCCTCTCTTTCCCTCTGTTCTTTTTGAAGTGCACTGCATTTGTCTTTTTTTCTGCAGTTTGTATAAGGATTGCCCTGTGTCATGCTTTCTTGATGATTTCTCTGCATGGCTACCCTACTTTCTCTCCTCTGAAGTACCCGCCATCATTCCCGGTGACTTTAACATTTCAGTCAATGTTAACACCTCAGGCACTTCTCAACTACTCAATGTAACCTCCTCTTTTAACCTAACACAATGGACACAAACCACCACTCACTCCAATGGCAATACCCTCAAACTTGTATTCTCCCACCTCTGCACTCGCTGCAACCTCTCGAACACCCCTTTTCCTCTCTGACAACAACTTTACCAGTTTCACGCACCCCTGTCCTGCCCAGATCTGGCCACTTCTGTGTACAACAACATTCTGTCATCCTCCCTGGACAGACTCGCTCTTCTCTCTACATGCAGAACCAGGCCCGTCTGCTACAACCCTGGAAAACTGATGACACCAGAAGTCTCAAGAAACATACACGTGTTCTTGAGCGAGCATGGCGTAAAACTAAATCCCTGCAAGACTTCACCCTCTACAAATCTCCACACTGCTACTACTACTAAACCTACTACACCACTCTCATGAAAACCCTGTCATCCAAACCTCGTCAACTATTTTTTAATTCCTTTTTTTACCCTCCACTGCCTCTACCCACCAACTTGCTTACTGCCCAGGGGATTGCCAATCATTTCAAAAACAAAATCTACTCAATTTGTGATGAGATATCCAGCGTTCAGCTTTCTTGCCCAACGAACAAACCAGGTCCAACACCACACTCAACACTTTCGGCCTTCAACCCTGTTACCACTGAAGAAGTTGCCAAACTCCTTTCCACGGCCCACCTTACCACCTGTCCCCTGGACCCTGCTCCCTCACAATTGAGCAGGAAGTACCACCTTCCTGCTCCATCCTAAACGCTCTCTAACCCACATCTTCAACCTCTCTTCCAGCACCTTTCCCTGCCCACTCAAACATGCACTGGTAACCCTGACACTTAAAAACCCTCACTGGACCTTACCTGTTTGCATAACTTAACACCCATCTCCCTGCTCCCTTTTGCCTCCAAACTTTTTGAATGCCTTGTCCACAACCAGATGAGTTGCTACCTCACTGACAACAACCTTCTCCAACAGTCTGGCTTCTACCCACAACATTCCACAGAAATTGCCTTGCTAAAACTCACCAGTGACCTACTAACTGCTAAAACCAATGGCCAGTACGCCATACTTACAGTGGGGCAAAAAAGTATTTAGTCAGCCACCAATTGTGCAAGTTCTCCCACTTAAAAAGATGAGAGAGGCCTGTAATTGACATCATAGATAGACCTCAACTATGAGAGACAAAATGAGAAAAAAATTCCAGACAATCACATTGGCTGATTTGGAAAGAATTTATTTGCAAATTATGGTGGAAAATAAGTATTTGGTCACCTACAAACAAGCAAGATTTCTGGCTCCCACAGACCTGTACCTTCTTCTTTAAGAGGCTCCTCTGTCCTGCACTCATTACCTGTATCAATGGCACCTGTTTGAACTTGTTATCAGTATAAAAGACACCTGTCCACAACCTCAGTCACACTCCAAACTCCACTATGGTGAAGACTAAAGAGCTGTCGAAGGACACCAGAAACAAAATTGTAGACCTGCACCAGGCTGGGAAGACTGAATCTGCAATAGGCAAGCAGCTTGGTGTGAACAAATCAACTGTGGGAGCAATAATTAGAAAATGGAAGACATACAAGACCACTGATAATCTCCCTCGATCTGGGGCTCCATGCAAGATCTCACCCTGTGGGGTCAAAATGATCACAAGAACGCTGAGCAAAAATCCCAGGACCACACGGGGGGACCTAGTGAATGATCTGCAGAGAGCTGGGACCAACGTAACAAAGGCTACCATCAGTAACACACTACGCCGCCAGGGACTCAGATCCTGCAGTGCCAGACGTGTCTCCCTGCTTAAGCCAGTACATGTCCGGGCCCGTCTGAAGTTTGCTACAGAGCATTTGGATGATCCAGAAGAGGATTGGGAGAATGTCATATGGTCAGATGAAACCAAAATAGAACTGTTTGGTAGAAACACAACTCAACGTGTTTGGAGGAGAGAGAATGCTGAGTTGCATTCAAAGAACACCATACCTTCTGTGAAGCATGGGGGTGGCAACATCATGCTTTGGGGCTGTTTCTCCACAAAAGGACGAGGACGACTGATCCATGTACAGGACAGAATGAATGGGGCCATGTATCGTGAGATTTTGAGAACAAACCTCCTTCCATCAGCAAGGGCATTTAAGATGAAACGTGGCTGGGTCTTCCAACATGACAATGATCCCAAACATACCACCCGGGCAACGAAGGAGTGGCTTCGTAAGAAGCATTTCAAGGTCCTGGAGTGGCCTAGCCAGTCTCCAGATCTCAACCCCATAGAAAACCTTTGGAGGTAGTTGAAAGTCCGTGTTGCCCAGCAACATCCCCAAAACATCAGTGCTCTAGAGGAGATCTACAGGAAATGTTTGACCTCCTGTCATTGCCAACAAAGGATATATAACAAAGTATTGAGATGAATTTTTGATATTGACCAAATACTTATTTTCCACCATAATTTGCAAATTCTTTCCAAATCAGCCAATGTGATTGTCTGGATTTTTTTTCTCATTTTGTCTCTCATAGTTGAGGTCTACCTATGATGCCAATTACAGGCCTCTCTCATCTTTTTAAGTGGGAGAACTTGCACAATTGGTGGCTGACTAAATACTTTTTTGCCCCACTGCATACTGTTAGATTTTTCTGCTGCCTTTGACACAGATGACCACTCACTCCTCCTCAACAAACTCCACTCCCTTGGCCTCTCTCTCTCTGCTCTTTCCTAGTTTTCCTCCTACCTATCTCAGTGCACTTTCGATGTCATATACAACACCATCTCCTCCACTCCATCTTCTTTCTGTTGGAGTACCCCACGGCTTTGTCCTTGGGCCCCTCCTATTCTCTCTCTTTACCTCTTCCCAGGCCCAGTTGATAATCTCCCGTGGTTTCTAATACCACCTCTATGCTGACGACACCCAGATCTACAGTCAGGTCCATAAATATTGGGACATCGACACAATTCTAACATTTTTGGCTCTATACACCACCACAATGGATTTGAAATGAAACGAACAAGATGTGCTTTAACTGCAGACTGTCAGCTTTAGTTTGAGGATATTTACGTCCAAATCAGGTGAACGGTGTAGGAATTACAACAGTTTGCATATGTGCCTCCACTTGTTAAGGGACCAAAAGTAATGGGACAATTGGCTTATCAGCTGTTCCATGGCCAGGTGTGTGTTATTTCCTCATTATCCCAATTACAATGAGCAGATAAAAGATCCAGAGTTAATTTCAAGTGTGCTATTTGCATTTGGAATCTGTTGCTGTCAACTCTCAAGATGAGATCCAAAGAGCTGTCACTATCAGTGAAGCAAGCCATCATTAGGCTGAAAAAACAAAACAAACCCATCAGAGAGATATCAAAAACATTAGGCGTGGCCAAAACAACTGTTTGGAACATTCTTAAAAAGAAGGAACGCACCGGTGAGCTCAGCAACACCAAAAGACCTGGAAGACCATGGAAAACAACTGTGGTGGATGACCGAAGAATTCTTTCCCTGGTGAAAAAAACACCCTTTACAACAGTTGGCCAGATCAAGAACACTCTCCAGGAGGTAGGTGTATGTGTGTCAAAGTCACCAATCAAGAGAAGACTTCACCAGAGTGAACACAGAGGGTTCACCACAAGATAGAAACCATTGGTGAGCCTCAAAAACAGGAAGGCCAGATTAGAGTTTGCCAAACGACATGTAAAAAAGCCTTCACAGTTCTGGAACAACATCCTATGGACAGATGAGACCGAGATTAACTTGTACCAGAGTGATGGGAAGAGAAGAGTATGGAGAAGGAAAGGAACTGCTCATGATCCTAAGCATACCACCTCATCAGTGAAGCATGGTGGTGGTAGTGTCATGGCGTGGGCATGTATGACTGCCAATGGAACTGGTTCTCTTGTATTTATTGATGATGTGACTGCTGACAAAAGCAGCAGGATGAATTCTGAAGTGTTTCGGGCAATATTATCTGCTCACATTCAGCCAAATGCTTCAGAACTCATTGGACGCCGCTTCACAGTGCAGATGGACAATGACCCAAAGCATACTGCAAAAGCAACCAAAGAGTTTTTTAAGGGAAAGAAGTGGAATGTTATGCAATGGCCAAGTCAATCACCTGACCTGAATCCGATTGAGCATGCATTTCACTTGCTGAAGACAAAACTGAAGGGAAAATGCCCCAAGAACAAGCAGGAACTGAAGACAGTTGCAGTAGAGGCCTGGCAGAGCATCACCAGGGATGAAACCCAGCGTCTGGTGATGTCTATGCGTTCCAGACTTCAGGCTGTAATTGACTGCAAAGGATTTGCAACCAAGTATTAAAAAGTGAAAGTTTGATTTATGATTATTATTCTGTCCCATTACTTTTGGTCCCTTAACAAGTGGGAGGCACATATACAAACTGTTGTAATTCCTACACTGTTTACCTGATTTGGATGTAAATACCCTCAAATTAAAGCTGACAGTCTGCAGTTAAAGGACATCTTGTTCGTTTAATTTCAAATCCATTGTGGTGGTGTATAGCGCCAAAAACGTTAGAATTGTGTTGATGTCCCAATATTTATGGACCTGACTGTACATATATATATATATAT
>NW_028319214.1:2775000-2880000 GCF_062004578.1 Staurois parvus | reverse complement strand
GAGCAGAGAAGAAAGAGAGACAAGTAACCGGCGGACAATCTCCCTCCTCTCCCCCTCCCTCATCAACCACTGCAGCCATGTCGGGGCGCTCGGTCCGAGCCGAGACACGAAGCCGGGCTAAAGATGACATCAAACGGGTGATGGCCGCCATCGAAAAAGTACGGAAATGGTAAGAGGAGGAAAAAAAACCGACAACAAAGGAGCAATGGAGGGAGGAGGAGGGAACCCCGGCGCTGGGGGCTATGAAAGCGGCGTGCCCGGAGCCCGCGGGGGAGCGTGTGAGGGGCCCCAGTGCTCGCCGCCTGCTCTCCGCGCTCCCGCCAAAGCCGGCAGCCATTTGTGAGGAAGAGAGCGAGCGCCGGGCCCGTGCTGGTGGCGGCTCCGGTGACTTCCCCGGATCACCGGCGAGCACTTCTCCTTCCTCTCCGGGGCCCAGTCATTTCTTTTAAATTTAGCGCTTTGGCCCCGAGGCTCGCTGCTCCCTCCCCCCCTGTAATATGGGGCTGTGGAGGAGGAAGTGCGGCTGTATGGCTGAGCCCTTCACACTGCGGGAGTGTTCCCTCGGCCGGCTCTGTACAGCGGGCACACAACGTGTTCACTAACTTCTCCGCCTCTATTTATTCCAGCGCTATGGACACCTCTCCGGAATTCACACACCAATAGTCAGCGGCCCGCTCACTGTGCGATGACCTAGACGATGCCGATTGGACGGACGTTTAAATGTCCTCACATCAGGGCTGCTGGAGGCCAGGCTGGGAGGGAGCACACCCAGCACCTCAGCGCTGCACACCTATCATCGTATGTCAGGGCAGGGGGACTACTCTACACAGGGAGAGCATGCAGGATGACAGCGGCCTGCTCACAAGAGCTTACAATCTAAGGCCTCATGCACACCGGGCGGGTTTAATGCTGCTCTTAGGGCTCCTTTACGCATCACAATGTGGAATCTGAATCACTTTTTTTTGTGCCTCTCACTAAATAAAATGGAACTTGAGGTAAAAAAAAGTGAACAGGCAGGAATTGTAATGCAGAAGAGACATGCTTTGTCTTGTGCATTATAGTTATTTATTTCAGGTACTTATATAGCGCCGTCAATTTACGCAGTGCTTTACATATATATTGTACGTTCACATCAGTCCCTAACCCTCAAGGGGGGTACAATGTAAGGTCACTAATTTACATTCATACATACACATACTAGGGACAATTTAAAGCGGAGTTCCACTCACCCTGTCAAAAACTGTAGCTGCTCACTTTTAAAAAAAACAGCCACTTACCTGTCCCACGATCTCCTGTATTCCAGGAGGCCGGCATCTTCAGTGTGGGCACCAGGCTGTGACAGCTTGCGGCTTCACTGCCGGGTACCCACTGCGCATGTGTGAGCAGCGCTGCACTTCATGAATGGTCCTGTTGTCTTCTGTGACCTGTCACGTGTCCCAAAAGACTACACAGAGGGAGGACACCTTCTGTTTTGACCGGAAGTGGGAGCGGGTACCTGTCAAATTTGGGTACCCGCCCCCCCAAAGGTGCCAATCCTTAATGGGGAGCGGGGGAGCAGTCCTTAAAGTGGAACTTCCCCTTTTGGGTGGAGCTCCGCTTTAAACAGGATCCAGTTCGTCTTTTGGGAGTTGGGAGGAAACCAGAGTACCCACGCATGCCCCCTACCCAGAAATGCAAAATCATGTATATATATATATATATATATATATATAATGTGATTTTGCGCACCCGTGCCACCCTGTAGCACTATTTCTGCTATAGGGCAGTCAGAGCTTTAACCACTTCAATACCGGACACTTATACCCCCTTTCTACCCAGGCCAATTTTCAGCTTTCAGCGCTGTCGCACTTTGACAATTTCGCAGTCATGCAACACTGTACCCAAAAGAATGTTTATCATTTTTTTCACACAAATAGAGCTTTCTTTTGGTGGTATTTAATCACCACTGAGTTTTTTAGATTTTGCTAAATAAAACAAAAAACACCTGAAACTTTTGAAAACAAAACACATTTGTCTTCGTTTCGGTTATAAAATTTTGCAAATAAATAACATTTATTCATAAATTTAGGTCAAAATGTATTCTGCTACATTTCTTTGGTGAAAATAATAATAATTGAATTTGTATTTTTTTTTTTAAATTTTCTATTTTTTTTTTTTTTTTTACTATTTTACTTTTCAGCACACTGTGACCAAAGCAATACAATGTTACCATAGTAACATTGAACTACTCTGGGCAAATGATCAGGATTTTTTTTTTTATTAACACATTATGATTGCTAATACCAATGTATTTCATTGATATTTGCAATCATTGTTACTGAATTAAACTGATTCATTCAGTCTTTTGTTGTGATTGGGCAAAGCTGATCACATGATACAGATGGGCTGTGATTGGCCCTGTCTGTATCATGTGACTGCCTTGACCTGTCACAGCTAACAACATAATTGTATACAATGAATGGGATGACAGGAAGCCATCCATTGTATATAATTGACATATGATCTGCTGTGATTGGTCACGGGTCACATGACACTGGCAACGGGCCGGTGTAGTGATATGTCATCAGCCATGTCCCGTTGACACAGCCGGTGACAGATCGCGGCTCTTTTTGACAGGACGTCATATGACGCCCAGTCACAATGGTGAGTGTCCCGCCCGGCCATCAACCTACTATAGGCCAGGCAGGAAAGTGTTAATGTCTTTTAAAATGAAAGCAAGTGTAAATGAGCTGTTAGGGGCGTCTGGCATGTGTAATTATTTTTTTCCTGCCTCTAAATGCCCCTGCATGTTAGACTATGCATCCATGCACACATAGGCATTTAGAGGCAGAAAAAAAACGCCAATACCAGTGTGTCTAGGAGCAGTGGCGTTTTGGCAGGAAGAAAACGCTTGACACACCCAAATGTGAGTAAACCCATTAACACTAGGAGCGTTTAGCGCTTGAGTGTTAACTCATATCAATGACCAGAATAACTTACTCTGGCCAGTGAAATTATTTAACGCCCATGCGCCTGAATGCGTTTTACACTTTACAAGTGTCGAGCATTTTTTTCTGCCATTCTGCCAGGAGGAAAGGCATCTAGGAGAGAGAGCAAAACATTTTGTGTGCATGAGGCCTAAAAGAGAAACTAAAGCTGGCCATACACTGCAATTGTTTCCTGATGAAGCTGCTGATTCTGTGAGCACCGCTCCACCTGACGCCCTTCATTTGAAAAAGAATCAAAGGAGCTGGGTGGAAAGCTGTCCATTGAAAAGCACCTGCATCCAATCAGCTGCTGATAGCCATTGGGGAAGATTTGTCCATCGCTGTGTATGGCCAACTTAAAAGGGAAGGTTCTAGCCCAACCCGGGTTTTTTGTGATCAGGGAAATTTTCCTTCACTTCCTGTCCCTTAGCCAAAACAGGAGAGGAAATCCAAAGCCCAAAAATGTAATGCCGCTTACCAATGTGATGGATGCATTAGTTTTGTATTTTTAAGCTTTTTCACCTGGTTATCTGGCTAGAAACACACTTCCTGTCTTAGAATTTCTCCACTCAGGATGGTGGTTGTACATAAATTGAATGTTGGCCAGTTCAGCAGGGTCTGGCCAGATTTCAATCCATGTGTTGTCACACAGAAGTTAATCTACAGATTGACTTCTGTTCAACTGCCTTGTTGGTATATTTCCACTCAATCAGTGCAGTAGGCAATAGGCTGCAGCACTGATCTGTGTATTCTAATGGCGAGGGAGTCTCCTACTGTCAGAATACAACGACACAACAGGGAGGATTCCCTCATCCACATTGAATGTGTGAGTAAGCGAATAAGTCAGTTTTTCTTTCAACCCACTGGTTGAACAAAAAGATTGATCCATGTATGGCCAGTTTAAGACTAGCAGATTAAAGCTACTCTTGCTTGAATCCTTTTTTTTTTTTGCCTGTGGGCTGATCAAAGAAATCCTTCCTGTTGTGCCATTGCATTCTGAAAGCTTGACTCCTCCACTGTCAAAAGTACACTGATCAATGCTGCTGCCAATTGATTGACAAGTTTTCTGTTCAAAAGATGCTGTTCAGGAACCGCTATAGATGGACTGAAGTTTGTCTGGTCCCTACTAAACTAGCCAGATTTCGATCCATCTATGGCCAGATTTAGATGGACCTGACTAACAAATTAAAGCTGAATTCCAACTAACACTTTTTCAAGGGTAAGTTCACCTTTTCACAAAAAATTAAAAGGCGAAGTAGCTCTAAATATACAGGCCACTCCCCCAGACTCTGCTGCACATAGTGGCTCTGGTGCCCCATGCTGTTCCTGTAGTGGTCTGTACCCTGCAATACACAGACCTGAAGTGAGAATGCATAATAGTGCCCACAGTGGCAAGCACATGAGTTTGTTGACCAAAGAGAAGTACATCTGATCCATTCTTCCAGCAAGGTGTTCAAGAAGGAAGAAGATCTCCTCATTGGTCAGTGCTCTCACAAAATTACATTCTATTCTTTATTTGCCATTCAGCAGAATGTAAACAAAGGAATCATCATCCAAAAAAAACCCCCAAAAATATGGGGTCCTGCCATATTCTTTACCAGGACCTTCAGATCTGGGAGCCGGATGCCGGCTCCTAACAACCAACACAAAATGTGGGCGAAATTGCATGTACGTGCATTTTTGTTGTGTTTGTGTTGAGGTCTTTGGGCCAAAATTGTGCAGCAACCACTTCAGAGTAGCACTGTGCCATGTGCTGCATTGATGTAAATGGTAGTAGAGATTTCAGTGATCCTAAAAAAACACAAGGAACAGAAATTGATGGTGTACCCTGTAACTAATGCAGATGTGTATAGCCAGCCAGGTATGTGCAGACTCGGTTTTCATGAACCTCAATAGACAGAGAGCCATGGAGGGGGAGGGTCCCAAATTGAAAAAAATATTTGAATGAATTGCACAGAACATGTTTAAGCCTCTTGTATGAGTATTTGTGTTGATCTGGCACCTGCACTAATGGCATTTAGCAAATGTGCTCATCAATTTACCTGGCCATATTATGCTTGATAGTTATTATCCTGCAGTGGTGCACAAGTTTCAGTAAGCTTCATCATACAATAAATATGCTGCCTAGAATAGACCTTAATACTGGATTCCCCCCAAACCTTTTCCATTCAAACCAATGGAAGCGCATGTTCTTATGCTGTGCGAAGTGGCTTGCCATGTGCATTACAGCACCCGTCATTGCAAACCTAAAAGGAAATGCAATGCCTAGAAATCTGTACAGAGACTAATAGGGAGGCTGCTATTTCCTAAGAACTTTCTGGAAATATGTGTTACCTGGTTTTCTTTGACTGCTATATTGTGACACTGACCTAGAACAAGTGTAGGCGTCAGTACATCAATAAAATCTTGTTTTTTTTAACATCTATACATCCCCTGAGGCAGGATTCACACCACTTCTGTTGCATTTAGGGCTTGTTGACTTGTACTAAGTGTAATTGTGTTTGTGCATTAACGTCTTTTTTTTTTTTTTTAATGCATTGCATTGATGTGCAATTTAAAAAAAAATTTTTTGTTGTTTGCAGGCCAAAACACATTTATATCTGTGTTGCAGCACACTGTTTAAATGCCACTTGTTCCACTTTCACTCAACCAATATGTTGGTGTCAGCTGAAAACCAGTTGGAAACTGGAATTTAGCTTGTTCTTGCATTGGGCCGTCATTTAGCAGCCTAAAGACTGGTTTTACTTGTACCGTGTAAAAAACAGGCTTTTTGAGTGCCTGGGAGGCACAGGTGCAGCATACAGGCTGCTGCCAGCAGTCAAAATAAATGGTGTGCTGAAATACATGGCAGCTGTATGTGCTGGGCGCCATTCCAAGCGGTGCTTGTGTGCAGGAGTGTACGCCTTGAGCATAGACTTTGTGTTCAGGCCATCCATTCCTGTACGCAAATACCGCTTGGACCGATATACAACTGCCGCATATTTTAGTCTGTCATTGATTTTGACAGGCTGCTATGGGCTCTTTCACACAGGTGGCCAGGGTTGGGTTGGTAAAAACAAGCAGCAGAGCTACAGATCGCTGTTGAGAGGGCACTTTATTTTTTTTTTAATTTTTATTTATTTTCCATATATAATACATATTTTATCATATTTCTCATACAAAAACCATTTCCATATCATTAATTACATTTCTTACTATCTTTATTCCCATTTACCTCCCCCCCCCCTCTATCTAATTTTCCCTCCTCCCTGAATAAAACCTCCCTCCCCCCATGTAAACGCACCCACTCTGCAATGTTCTATTACCTCTTTTCCCAAATAGAATATAGGATATATAAATACTTCCATCTTTCTGACATTGCTACTTCATATATTTCACCATAAATTCTTCCCATTTGCTCCACCTCTTATGAACAACCCCATCCTGTCTTCCTGCATATAACACAATCTCTCCATCCTACATATTTGATTCGTTCTTTCCACCCAATCCTCTATCTTTGGCACCTCTGGTCTATGCCAGAGGTGCTGAAGATAGACAGGGCACTTTAAGTATGAAACAGCCTTATGATTCTGCCTTTAGGCGCGCTCCCATTGACCTCTATTAGGACCTGCATTTTCATGAAAGTACATCAAAGATGCAGCATACAGTATTTTGATGCACTTTCATGGAAATGCATGTTCTCAGGCCTCATGCACAATAGATGTTTTTTTTTGCAGCTGCTCCTAGAGGTGTCTTGTTTTTTGTTTCGTGCCTCAAAATGCCCTTGCATGTTCGCCTGTGTAGCCTTGTACTTCTAGGCTATAGCAGTTTCAAGGCCAAAAAACCCCCACTGCCAGTTCGTTCAGGAGCAGTGGCGTGTTGGAAGAAAAAATGCTTGTAAAGTCACCTAAATGTGCGTCAGATGCTTGGGCATTAATTGAGTTAAATGGCCAGAATAAATTATTATTCTGGCAAATTGAATGAATTAACATCCAAACGCTTGACATACACAGTTTTCGAGGCATCAAAGGTTTTTTTTCTAACAAAATGCTGCTGCCAGGAGGCGACCTTTATAGTTGTCAAAATGTCCTATGTGTGAGGCCTTCTAGTGTTCAAAGGGAGCGTACCCAAAAGCACGCCTCACCAAAATCGCA
The DNA here is from genome assembly GCF_062004578.1 of Staurois parvus. Classification (NCBI taxonomy): domain Eukaryota; kingdom Metazoa; phylum Chordata; class Amphibia; order Anura; family Ranidae; genus Staurois; species Staurois parvus. Next base: position 2,872,901 of record NW_028319214.1, on the reverse strand, counting down.
GTGCACACATGTGAACCTGACTTAATGATTGTGGGGTCTAATATGGAGGTGACAATTGCTTCAAGAAATCTCAAGGTTCGCTACATGCACACTATCGTCTGTTTGTTTTTTGTTTTTTTGCTCAAAAAACACTGGATAAATACTGCTGGTAATAGAGTTTTTTTAATAGCGTTCAGAAGTGTTTAGGAGCATTAGTGATTTATTAGCGTTTTTACAGTATATGTAGAAGAAAAAAATAAAAAGCTAGAAAAAAAGCTGTTAGGAGTGTTTTAATAGCGTTTAGCAGCATTTAGCAGTTTTTCTAATGGAAAAATGCTCCCAAAAAATTCTACAAAAACATTTTTTTTCTGCTCCTAGATGCTGAAGCTTAAAAAATGCGAATAGCCTAAAGTATTGTACATGAATGCATAGGATAATGCTGTTTAGCTTCTAGGAGCAGAAAAAAATGCTAATAACAGCTTCTAGGAGATTAAAGTGATATTAAAGGCTTAAATTAAAAAAAAAAACCAGGGCTGTGGAAATTTTTGAAAAAACTACTTGTCCACGGACTAAATTGGTATGACAATCTACTTGTCCTGATAAAAAACTAACATTTTTTAACCAAAACTATATTTAAATCGGAGGTGATATTAGGAATGTTTTAAAACCAAAAGGGGTTTTATGGTAACTTGAACAGTGCAATGTTAAAAATATTAAACGTTTATCTTCTCCTCCCCTCCCTGCCTGTCTCCAGCATCACACCCGGGGACTAGCAGGGAGGGGAGAGGCCGTGCAGTGTGATGAGCACCAATTGGGTGTTTGTCAGGAATGGTGAGTGTCAGGCTTATCCTTTATCCCTTTCATTGCCAGAGCCATTTTTGCTTTTTTTGCACAAGATTAAAAAAAATCATTTTAGGCCTGAGGATTACACAAACCCCCCCAAACATGATATATTTTCTGAAATCAGAGACCCTAGAGAATAAAATAGAGGTAATTCCAATTTTTTATGTGGCATGATATCACCGCAAAATTTCAATAAAAAATACATTTTAGGACACAAAAAAAACCAATAAATTACCATATTGTTTTGTAAAATATAAAAGATGAAGTTGTAGCAAGTAAATAGATATCCAACTTTGTCAAACCTTAAATTTGCGTGCACTCATGAAATGGCGACACACTTCAGTACCCTATATGTTCTATAGATGACGCTTTTAAAGCCCCTTATAGAATTATTGCTGTCATTCTGGCGTGCGCGGCGATATGTAATGTGTAGGTTTTTGTCTGCGACCCCATTGGGGGACTTTTTACATTTGGTTCTGTGATGCTTGTAAAAGAAATGGTGGGGAGCGGTCATCTCCAGGACAGGAAGGCATAGATAACAATTCGTAAAAATGTGTTCCAGTTTGTGTCCCTGTCTGGAAAGTTTTCCCACCGTAGGAAGTGAAGGGAAATCTCCCAAGTAGGAATACAAATGGGAAAACACTGACAGAAGCTCTAACCCTTTCCTTGTTCTATGTTTGGTTGTGTGTTAGAATTTAGGTAAACTGAAATCTGCAGATGTGTGATTAGAACAATATTCATATTCAGACAAAGCCAATACTTTCTTTCATCACTTCATCTCTGCTGCTCATTTTGGCTTTGTTGTTCATGTTTCCAACATTTTATTTATGGTCCAGAAATGCTGAACATTGCATAACATACTATACAGTAGCTGACTCTTTGCCATGGGCACTGGTCAGAATGAGGAAGGGGCATATGATAGTAAAGTGCACACTGCTTTCATCCACCCTTGTCCTGTCAGCTGCCTTCATGAGCACAGATGGTCCATTATTTCACAGAAATTACAGACTCCAGTTGTGATGGCTGTACAAAGAAACCCTCATGCATCTCTGTGTACCGAGTAAAGTGCTCTTTTTTCTTAAGGGGGTTTGCACTGCTCTTTCAAATTCAGTTTATCTTTGCACTGCACTTTTCTTTGTGGGTTTTGTTTGGTTGTTTTTTTTTTTTTTTTGTTTTTTTTTTAACTCCAGTGCATCTTAGGAACAATCTTTCTGCTCACACCTATTGCGTTCTTGACTTTTCCCACACATCCTGTTACCCAGAAGTGAAGTATGGCCAAAACAACTTTGCAGGAAGCTCTGTTGTCAGTGGGGCCGAACGATGATCTCAGTGTAATATGACTGCTAGAGAAGCTTGTATTAAAAGTTATTTAAAGTGATTGTAAAGGTTCAGTTTTTCTTATTTCCCAATAACAAACATATCTGTACTTGCCTGCTCTGTGCAATGGTTTTGCACCAGGCAGCCCTGATCCTCCTCTTTTCGAGTTCCTTGCTGGCCCCTCTCCTATGCGTGCTTGCTCCTGAGCCGCCTCTGTGTGTCTGAGATACACAAAGCATGCCTCGGCCCCCTCCAGCTCGCTCCCTGCTCATTGTCTGTTATTGAACGCGCAGCAGCTGCGTCTCTGTCAGGGAGAGAGGCCTGGGAGAGCTTCGGCTCTCGTGCGCATCGCTGGATCGGGAAGGGGCTCAGGTGAGTAAAAGGGGAGAAGCTGCTCAGTGAAGGTTTTTTTGCCTTCATGCATACAATGCATGAAGGTAGAACCACTTTAAAATATTTTTGAACCCAAAAATATGTAGCTTAGATGTGGTGGCTGTATTAGTTTTCTATTTTTTTCAGTATTTTTTTTTTCTACCTTTTTTCACCTGGCGATTTTGTCAGTGACATACTTGCGTTTGGAAAACAATGCTCAATCACCCTTCTGTATCAGGACAACTGAACCCCACTCCTCTCCTGCTCTCCTGGTTATGCAGTGCTCGGACAACAATGTAATTGCTAAATTGGTACGGAGCGTTAGTGGCTCATGATTTCTGTCAAGATCTGCGGGTATCTTGAACTTATTAAGCTGATATAAGAAAATGCTTACAATGGTCCATTTAACAGACCAAAAGGGACCAAGATTAGATAATTTTATTTTCAGGGTTTACATGCTTCTGCTTATTGCTGCATATACAGAAAATTGTTGATCTGCCAAAATTCCAGTGTGCTCCTAACATGCCTGTGCTGCACTGAAATCAAAGCAGAGTTTTCAGCCCAGCAGAGGGATTCGTCTATCTGTGTAGGCAGGCTAAAAGGAAGAAAAATCCTTAAAGCATATGGCCAAAATGTAATATATTGCAGGGCACTGGGCACTTGTGGCAGCTTTCAGCATGATCTGATTGGATGCAGTCACTGTTGGGTTGTAGCTTTTTTGTGGACAGGAGGGTCCTGAAAGGAGGATCCACTCAGCAAAATTCATCTGGTTAATTGGGAATCTCTGAAAATTAAAATATATAGCCAGCGTTGGGCATGGGAAACTCAGTGTGATGTGAGGGTTAGATGATATTCTGAGCATGGTAGCTAATGTGAGTACAATTTCAGCAGGTGCCTACCTTTTTCGAGCCCTGTTTTTATCAATGGAAGCACACTTTCCCTGATGGGATCTTTTTTTTCTTATTTTACAACCTCATCCTTAAAGGATAAGTTCACCTTTTTACCAAATATAATAAATGCAAATATCTTTGCAGGTAAAACAAAATGTGCATTTATTATTTTTGGTTGCAGGAGCCTGGAAACCATTGCACCAGCGATCAGTAGATCATTGATGCCATGCAGGTCTCCTGCAGACCTGTCAGTATATCTGCTTGCCCGTACAGATGGCTCAAGAAGCACATTAAGGTCATGGAGTGGCATAGCCGGTCTCCAGACCTTAATCCTATAGAAAATTTATGGAGGGAGCTGAAACTTTGAGTTGCCAAGCGACAGCCAAGAAAATGTAAGGATTTAGAGAAGATCTGTAAAGAAGAGTGGACAAAAATCCCTCCTGAGATGTGTGCAAACCTGGTAACCAACTTCTTACCTCTGTGCTGGCCAACAAGGGTTTCTCCACCAAGTACAAAGTCATGTTTTGTTTGGGGATAAAATACTTATTTTACTCACTGAACTGCAACTCAGTTTATAACATTTATATCGTGTTTTTTCTGGATTTTTTGTTGATATTCTGTCTCTATCATGTAAAATACACCTATGATAAAAATTATAGACCCTTCATTTCATTGTAAGTGGGAAAACTTACAAAATCTGAAGGGGATCAAATAATTATTTTTCCCACTGTATACCCCCCCATATGACACTTTTTTTTCCCTTTACATACTTTTATCAGAGTAGTTAATTGCCACCATAGTAACACTGTACTACTCAGGGAAGGGGGGGGGGGGTGTTATCAGGGACTTTTTAATTTTGTTTACACTTTGCTGTTACAATGATGATCACTGTAACAGCAATGTTTAAAACTGTCGTGAATGGGTTACATTCATAGCAGATGTGATTGGCTACAGCTAATCACATGGTTCAGGGTGCTGTGATTGCCCCAGGTACTATGTGATAGCTGTGGTTCAATCACAGCATCACTGTATAGGAAACATAGCTGTGGTGAATGACATTCATAACAGTTCTGTTCACATTGCTGTGCGAGCACATGATCCCTGGGCTGCTTGTTTATTTTTTTTCTTCTTGACAATAATAATAAGATACAATGTATCTTTTTCCCCATTCAGTGAAAATAAACGCACAGGGGTGTGCTGAACAGTGACTGATCAGTGTGACAGCCAGTCAGAGGCTATCACAGTGATCAGGTGATATGTACCTGAGCCTCCCCATTCCCGATCGTTGGTACAAGGCTCGGGCTTGTTGGTGAGAGCTCAGACTCAATATGCCGCACTGTCTCAGCACAAACAAGTATGCATATATGTGGCCTCACAGAAAGATGGTCAGCGAATGTCTGAACAATTAATTTAGTCAGCTATATCGATTGTTTAATCCATTTAAAAAATAGTTTATAAAGATTAAGCTTACTTATTCCTGAGTTATTTTGCCGTGCAGAAATTATTTGAATAAAACATTAAGATCGGGTGTCAGTATGGACTATAGACTATCAAAAATAAATTGTTTACTTACTTTAATAGTCACTTTACAAACACCATGATAGTCAGATTGGGATATGAATAGACACTAAGATTTTGCAATTTATATAAAAAAATTTTTTTTTCTTTCTCAATAATTTTCTCTTCTAGACATCGTAACCATTTGTAACTACCTGGCAAACAATCTGTGTTTTATGGATTCAGACTGTCGCTCTCCTGCGGAAAGAATAAGTGTTAAAATGCGTACAATTGTCCATCAAAACACCAAAGAAAAGTATAAAATTGACTTTAAAAAATGATCTAACTCCTAGTGGTTATGTTTTAGTGGGAGAAATACTATGTTACAGCAAGGATTAATTGACGTAAACAAAAAAAAAAATAATCACAGGAGAATATAACCTATTTACTCTAAGAAGCAATAGAATGGAACGCTGTGACAGGATTGCCTTAAGATGGCTGCCAACCAGACCCTTCAAATGGCCTCCAATGGGTGGCGTTGCCCTCCCAAAATGGCATCTAGCTATGTTGGAGCGGTCTGTCCTGGCCTCAGTGAAATGTGTTAGATGACTGTCTCTTGATGATGATGTTTTCTTCTGATGGTGAGGTGTTTTCTCTCTCTTGACGATGAAGTTCTCTTTAGATGATGTCTACCATCTGACTTGCTATTTTTATAGTTGCAAACAATACTCATAAAACTCCAGAAACCTGGCCTAGAAGGTGTAACCTTTTTTCCTATTGGTGGATCAGCATACTAATCCGTTATGCGCTTATACAAGCATTAGCTCACTTGGCCAGTGGGTGGTACTCCGGGACTAGAAATGTTACCTTCCAGTTATCGGGGCAAATTCATTTTATAGTAACTAATCTGTTCTGGGATAAATTAATCTTTTACTATAAAAAATTCAGCTATGATTTCCCTTAAAACATAAACTGTCATTGAGGGTCTGGCAGCTTTCAAATTTGTGGTAGCAGCATTTAAATGGAAAATGTTAACAAAAGAGATGTAATTTCATATATATCAGTACATCATTTAAAATATATTGGTGATACACAGAGAGAAAAGAAAAGTATGTCTGCATTACTCATATATATATATATATATATATATATATATATATATAATGTGTGTGTATTACAAACTTAACTATAGTAAGCTTAATAAATCCTTTGGCAGCAATACGATATTTTATCATGGATAGATATGACTAGTGTCGTCGTTTCTGAAATGTCCCAGAAGTATCAAGTTTTGTTTTTAATATAATTCCTGGGGTTTTTTTTTTTTTCTTTGGTTTCAAGCCCCTTCCAAAAAAGGTTATTGGTTGACAGGTTCTCACAGTGTGTCCTCAATTGTTTAGTGTTCTATAAGTTTAACAATAGCGAACACTACACTTCAGTACCGGGACAGGGTTGTCCAGCACCCAGGGCAACGATCTAGAATTGTGCCCCCCTCTCCCACTGTTAATGCATGCCATTGAATGGATGCACCAACCTGCATCTATTATTTGCCCCCTTCTTTGTGCCCAGGACAGCTGCCCCTCCTGTCCACCCCTTGTCCTTTCCCTGCTACTCTTGAATTAACTCCTTCCTACTGTCATCTCTGCAAGGAGAGAAGCGAAAGCCGTTTCACAGGTCTGGGGATTTGAAATCCCTGCGGCTTTCTCTCTTCTCCTTGCAGGAATGACAGTACGGGCTAAATGGATTCTGATTGATAAGCACCATGACGGTGCTGACCAACCAAAAGTAGTCTAGCCTGTATGTCATCCCTGCACTGAGGGGAGAGAAAGCCGTGGGGAATTACAATCCACAGCTTTTCCTTCTGTGACAGCATTGGTTTGGGTCAGGGAGGTTTCCTGCATTGCTTCTGTGTGAACTCCTGTATAGAATATCTCCTAAACGGTGCATATTTAGGAGATATTCATTTTACCTACATGTAAGCTTTATTATAAGCGTACCTGTAGATAAAAATAGAAAAACAAGTGTTTACTACTACTGTAAAACTACGTTAATGCCACGTCTGCTGCACTTGGCCCTTGTTGACATGCTTTAAATTTGCTTTAGTTGAATTGTTTTTTTATATATTTATATATAAAATCCAAATCATTGGATTCAGGTGTTCCAATCACCTCAATGGCCACAGGTGTATAAAATCAAGCACCTAGGCATGCAGACTGCTTCTAGAAACATTTGTGAAAGAATGGGTCGCTCTCAGGAGCTCAGTGAACCCAAGCGTGGTACCGTGATAGGTTGCCACTTGAGCAATAAGTCCATCCATGAAATTTCCTTGTTACTAAATATTCCACAGTCAACTGTTCGTGGTATTATAACAAAGTGGAAGCAACTGGGAACAGCAGCAGCTCAGCCACGAAGTGGTAGGCCACGTAAAATGACAGAGCGGGGTCAACGCATAGTGCGCAGACGTCTGTCTGCAGAGTCAGTAGCTAAAGACCTCCAAACTTCGTGTGGCCTTCGGATTATCACAACAACAGTGTGTAGAGAGCTTCATGGAATGGGTTTACATGACCGAGCAGCTGCATCCAAACCTTACATCACCAAGTGCAATGCAAAGTGTTGGATGCAGTGGTGTAAAGCATGTCGCCACTGGACTCTATGGCAGTGGAGACGTGTTCCCTGGAGTGACGAATCGCGCTTCTCTGTCTGGAAATCCGATGGACGTGTCTGGGTTTGGTGGTTGCCAGGAGAACCGTACTTGCCTGACTGCATTGTGCTAAGTGTAAAGTTTTGGTAGAGGGGGATTATGGTGTGGGGTTGTTTTTCAGGGGTTGGGCTTGGCCCCTTAGTTCCAGTGAAGGGAACTCTTAAGGCGTCTGCATACCAAGACATTTTGTCAATTTCATGCTCCTAACTTTGTGGGAACAGTTTGGGGATGGCCCCTTCCTGTTCCAACATGACTGTGTGTCCTGGCCTCAACCTGATAGGACACTTTTGGGATGAATTAGAGTGGAGACTAATTCTAGAGTGGAGTGGAGGCCAGGTCTTCTCGTCTGACATCAGTGCCTGACCTTACAAATGCGCTTCTGGAAGAATGGTCAAACATTCCCATAGACACACTCCTAAACCTTGTGGACGGTCTTCCCAGAAGAGTTGAAGCTGTTAAGGGTGGGCCAACTCAATATTGAACCCTACGGACTAAGACTGGGATGCCATTAAATTTCATGTGCGTGTAAAGTCAGGCCGACCAATACTTTTGGCAATAATTGTGTGTTTTTTGGGGGGTTTTGTTCTCTTTTAATACATTGCTTTGTATTGATGTACAATTTTAATCTGTTGCATTGATGGGAAGGGTTTTTTGTTACAACAGGAGCCTAAATAATTTTTTTTCTTTCTAACATACATTGAAGTGCGCTGTGATTTTTTTTTAATGGGTTTTGCGGTTTTCAGACTCTAGCGCGTTCGCTCACACATCATGATGAATTGGTGTGAACTGAGGCTATTGGAAATAATGAATTTCAGCTTGTTGTTTCATTGGGTCTGCATTGAGCAATGCAGCCAAGTATACTTGGTGTGAGTGGTCTCTAACAAGCAAAGGTTCAAGTTCTTTTTCTTCTCACTGCTGAGCTGAAATGCTATATATGAAGATGGATTGTGTTTTTTTATTATTACTTTATAATATATTTATGTCTTTCATATAGTTTTTGTATTTTGTTTTTCAGGGAAAAGAAGTGGGTGACTGTCGGAGATACTTCTCTTAGAATTTACAAGTGGGTTCCTGTGGCTGAGCCTAAAGTGGATGATGTAAGATATTCTCAGTTTAAGAGTTTTCCTATAATAGACCATCAATCACATTTCACTTTTCTTACTAGCTTTACAGTGATTCCGAAATGTTCGAATATTGGTCTGCTTCTTGCTTCACTAACAATGACTTACATGCAGAAATATTTTTTGTATAATCTGAACAGTAGTAGTAGTTGTCTGTAAAAAGTTTTAGTCCTTTTAACCAAACCTGTTTATTTTGGATAGGTTATAATGCATATAGTGACATAGGAGTACTTTGTGGGTAAGAAAAGTGTAGAACAAAGCTACACAACTGTACGTTGGGGAACTATGTATCAAGATTTTCAGTGAACCCATGCATAACATGAGCACAGTGATTGCAGTATGTAAAAATGCCCTCTTCTTGTGCTTAGAAGTAGCATTGCACCTTTTGTGATTGTGAAGGCAGAAATGTACAAACTTTCCAGATTTTTTTTTTTTTATTCTTTAGATCACATTACTACTGCAGGGTTCTTAAAATCCAAATTAGTGTTTACATAGAACCATCATCGTAGGTAGTGTCTGGCTGTAGGGCATCAGCCTAACAGTCGGTGATCCACCATTTTCATTCATTAGATTTCAGATTTTTCAATCATGAAGCCTCCGCATCATCTATAGGTGTTACCTAGGGTGGTCTGCATGCAGTTGCAGCCTGTATAGGATACCTCCTCATTAAGGAATGTTAATATTTTTAACTCTTCCAAAGAGCCATCATGTGATTGTGCATAACCAGGTATCATCGGAGCATGGCTACTTGGGCACTGTATAGATGCACGGACACAGCCCCATCTAGTGATGGTGCATGTCTGGGAAAACAAATCCAACTAGACTGTTTCTGTGTGTGGCTTCTTCAGACTTCACAATGCACACAAACACAGTTGTTAACTGTTGCTACTTAGGTTGGCAGGATCGGGTCATTGTGTGTGTGTTGACTCCTTTAAAATGGCCTGATTTAACTGACCAAAATTTAGAAAGTTGAATTTAGTTTTGTATTACAAAATTTGTCAAATGTGGAGAAAGGTGGAATTACATTTTAAAGGGTCTTTGAATGTGGTACTGTCTAGTTCCTTACTCTAGTTCCTCAATTTGTGTTTTAAAGGTAAAGACTAGCAGATTAAAATGAATTTATAATAGTCACAGTAAGTGGGCAGACTAGGACGCTTACCACTAGAATCCCAAGGAGAAGAGAAGCCAGTGGGTGCTTTTAACTAGCCAACCTAGAGATAAATTGGATGCTTTGGGTGGACAAATCTTTGAGGTGATTTTGCCGGGAGTTGTTTAATACTCTTAAAAAATCTAAAATTCTCAGCAAGAACAATAGTGAGAGTGACACCAAGCTTAAAGTGTTCCTAACCCCACAACAGTAAAATCAGTCTGTATATGCAGTAAATAATGCTTGTTCTACTCACTGTGGAACCTAAGGGGTTAATCCTCCGCATTGTTTAAAAAAGTTGTTTGAGCCTGACTTCTCTGATCCTCCCCTTCTTACAGTGTTTCCCTCTTATCTCCCAATAAAGACATATCATGTGGAGACACTCTGCACATGCTCAGTTTAGCGTGTATTGCTAGAGTGGTTTTTGTTTTGTTTTTTTGTCTTGGGAGAGTGCATGTGATCAGCACAGGGCCAATCAGCAGTGCCCAGACAGAGGTCAGTGGATTTCCATCCTTCTAGAGTAGAGTGAAAACTCCTACAACCTTTAACCAGTGCTCTGTTGGACACTGATAGAAGTCAGAAGACTGCTTTAACTGCTGATGAGAAAAGGTATTTAGCAGTTTATATTTACTAAAATAATTGCATTTCCATGTTCTATGTACTGTGGGAGACCAGATATAGTGAATGCAGGGTCCGGGGTTTAGTAACACTTTAATAAGGGTTTGTGTAAACATGGTTCTTTGGGGTATAACTGTTGGGAATGGGGGGCAAGATCTTGGAGGTTATTAAGGTTAAAGTGGACCTTCGCCCTTGATTTTTTTTATTTTTTCTTGTTCCTTTCCCCTTATAACCTGGCCATACACTGTTAAATTAGGAAGATTAAAGCGGACCCCTACTCCCAGGTTTCTTGCTAGCTCCTCCTCCTTACTCTTAAACTGGCAATATACTGTTTTGTTTTTTTTTTTTTTTTTTTTTTTTGTTGTTCAGCCTACAAGGTAGATGGAGGAATCCCCCTTCTGGGACATTGTGTTCTGACCGTGGAACTCACTTCTATTAGAATACACTGATTGGCTTCAGCGGCTGAAACATTTTCAACTTATCCCTTTGTCAGAAGTCTATTAAGTAGTTGACTTCCATGGAGCAGGGGGGCCCCTCACACTGATTGAAGTTTGGCCAGTCTAGCAGGGAATTTTGTGCAGTGTATACCACTATACTAGCTTTACATAGTTGGAGAACGTGGTGTTTTTTTGTTTTTCTTTTTCCCCATTTACCTGCTTTTTAGCTCTTCCAGCTTTCCCACCGAGGCGAGCATGACAAAAGGCCCCACCCACTACTTCCTGAGATGATCACATCCCAGGAGGCAGTGTTCTGCTGAGGGAGCTTGCGAGATTCTGCGCGTATGCAAACATGACTACGCACTCTGATATTTGGCAACTGGCAGAGATTTGCAGCATGTCTGCGCATGTGTATGCATGCATGGGAAGAAAACTCCAACTTGTACGCAAATGTGCCGCAGGTCTTTGAGTTCTGGCAGAGACCTGCTGCACATCTTTGCAAATGTATGTAAAGATGGCAGCACAGAAGAGGAGCCACAGGAATATTGTTCCTCTTTGATCCCTATATCATATTTGTGGTCATTAAATTTCATTGCACAATGTCAATTCGGTTAAACCATGTAATGATTATGCTAATTTTTGCCTTGTCGGGAGTTTCTTAGGCCAGAGCTTTTGTCTTCTGCTTTGGTTGACATTGATGGTATGCAACATGTGGTAGCCTCACAGTAGTAAAACATTTTCTCAGATTGTGCAATTATTAGTTATTGATTGTTGCAGTTACGATCCCCTAATATTTTCATAATACTGCATTTGGTACATTATGTCTTGGGTAGACACTTAGGCTTTTCTGGGTAATGTATTAAACATTAATTTTACCTGTGTTGCTCCGAGGACTTGCATTGCATGAAGTACAACTGTTGCCAATGACTTGCTGCAGTCTTAAGTGCCCATCAACTTGTGGCATGCATTGTGGGTCTCAATGAGTCTGAGGGTGGTGTAAGTAGATATTGAATAGTTAAAATTCCCACAGAAGTTGCCATAATATACATGCAGCTGTAATTTGTTTTTACATTTTTCCCCAGCTATTTATTTGTTTGCAGCCCAGTTGGTTAATTTGCTGTTGATGGGAAATATGCTGAACTGACTTTCATTTTACTTAAGTCTACATTAAGTTATTTATTTTTTTACATTTCTTTTCCTTCAGATTGAGTTGAAAGTGACAGATGAGAATTCGGGACTTCTGAGGCGACCAAAACCCTGTGGAAAAGTCAGATACTGCCTTTTCTACTATTGTCTGTTCTTTAATGTCACAGGGAGTGGGAATAATACTAACACACTAGCATGCCTATCCAAACTTCTTCTTTCTAACACCTACTGAACTGTGTATACGTTTAACTGGCTAATAATGAGTGAGTGCTGATTAATGACTGTTCTTCACGTTCCCAACATGTAAGTTGTATCACAGGTTTTCAGTGACACGATCTTTTCAATTTAATAGTGAAAAGCAATGATGGCCTCTAATGCCATATAAAAACTGGTATTCAATAATGAGGACTTCTGATCGATGCTTGTAGATTACTGAATGTTTCTGGTAAAGCGAAAAATGCATGTAGAGCGTAACTGCTTCAGAGACTTCTGATGTGTTGTCTGCAGTTTAGGGGAAGGTAGTCTTCGTCTTCATTCATGCTCTGCACACAAGAGGGAGAAGTGCAGAAATTCTGGGCTGGCCAGGGGTACAAACCATTTATTTATCTTTTAAGTTGTTCATTGAGGGCACACTGTCCAGCAAATGTTAATCCAGCTCCTGTATAACTGAGCCTCCAATCATCTAGCTTCAGTTTTTTGCTAGTGGCCTAGGAGGTTGGGTGTCTTCTCCTGACTTGCTGATAACTCTTGCCTATATTTTTGCTAGCCTTCTTATTTTTTAAAATTATTTCTTTAATCAAAACCTTTGGTTCAACTATCTGGATCCCTGCACTTGAGCTGTGATGGCCCTTTTTTTTTTTTTTATTCAATTATTTTAGCCATACAGATAGTGGTAATATAACGTCTATAGGGGTACATGATGTCATTGAACTGAGTTGTACAAATAAAGCCAAGTACGTTGATACAGAATCTGGTATGCCCTGTAAGCTCAATCAAGTCTTTTATGGGGGCTAATTAGTTTGCCACTGTGAAGTGCCTTCCAGATGCTTTCTGTATAGCTGGAGACAGCAACTAAGCTTTCGTCTTGCATGAGGATGACATTTGCTCATATGCTTAGGGCACTTTGGCTACATGCCTGTGATGTCCAGAGTACACCTAAAGAGCATCTGATTTACTTTAATGGAAAGCTGCTCTTTGGACCTGCTCTCAACATGCTGTTTTCCTTGCAGGCCTTCCTCAGTACAGGAGATTTGTGGATGGGATTTTTAAGCACCTCAGACTTCATCCACTATTCCCTTAGTACCATGTAGGTGACCAGAGTCTACAGTACATATCGCTCAGGCCAAAAACCTTGAAGACAGAAGACCTCTGTCTTCTGAGAGAGTGTTTTTTGTGACCATCATCACTTTTACAGAATTGGGAACACAGGCAGCAATAAAAACTGCGTGGTCCTATTTCTAAATCTGAGCTGGACAAATACCACTGAGATCTAGGAGCCATATATACTCACGGTGTTAAATGTTGTATTCCACCTAGTGGTGACTGGTGCAATTGCAGCCTTTAAGGCTGCAAAAAGAGATTTCACTGACCACACTGTCAGACATCTTTTATGGTGACTGGTATTTGCCTTGCCCTGTTTTAAACGACTCTTGTGCTTTGCCTATTAGTGGCAGAACAACAGGTTAATTGCGGCCCTTCCTAGCTGCACATGCTCTCCTTTGCTTACCCACTTCTAAGGCCACTATGCTCAGTACATTAGAAAATATGGGAAGCACCTGACTCCGTCCTCTTTCTCCGATGTGCTCTGGTGCTAGGCAATTGATTTCTCAGCATTAACATGTTGGTAGTTAAATGAACCTGTTGCTTTTCCCTGTATGACAAAAACACTGCTTCCTTTTAAGGTCAGACTGTTGTCGAAGGCTTAGTCAGGGACATTTGACATTTTCACTGTACAGAAAGTAAGAGAATTTGCAACAGAAATAAAACCATAAAAGTTGATAAGTGTTTAAGTCTTTTCCTAGTTTTTTTTTTTTCTTTTGTTAATGCCATTATATTTCTGTCTGTTGGAGATTTTAGCTTCTATAACAACGAATGTCACCAGGATGGTAAGTGAGGGAGAATCTTTGTAACAGAGCCCAGGATAGAAGTAGAACCCAACAGAGGGGTTCGTTTTAGTTCTTCTTCAGATAATCCAAATCGAGCAAAACATGCTTTAAGGCTAGATCACCCCAGTTGCAGTGTGGGAGCGCATGCAAAATCGCACTTTTCCCGCACTGCACGGAAACACACTGCCTTTTGCAGGTGTGCTTGGATGTCATTGATTCTTATTGGCACACCACGCTTCTAGCAAATGCATGCAGTTGCTTCCATTTTGGTGCATCACAATTTTAAAATTTACACTGACACCTTTTTTGTGCATTTTACACACACAGGGCAGTCTGTTGAAATGAATGGGCTACCCTAGAACACGATGTGCAAAAAAAAACAAAAAACTTTGCAGTTACTTTAATTTTGCTAGCAGAATTACCTTTTGATGTTTAGGTATAGTACACACTGCCAAACTAATAATTGGGTTCACATTATGCAAGAAATATATCCAAGGCTGAAGTAAAGTTGTAACAGTTGGGTTAAATAAAATAAAGTAGTAGTAATTTTGAATATGCCTTAGCCATGAATTAATGCTCCTAGTCCAGGGATCTCCCAACTTACTAAACAAAGGGTCAGTTTACTCTCCTTCATACTTTTGGGGTGTCAGATTGTGGCCAGTGGGAGTAGAAAATGTCCTAGTGTCAGTGGGAGTAGAAAATGTCCTAGTGTCAGTGGGAGTAATCAATGCCCCATATTTGGTTTTAGGGGCAGCAATAATGCCTCATTGTTAGTGTCAGTAAGAGGAACAGTGCCTCATCATTGGTGTCACTTGGAGTAATAGTGCCCTATTGTCAGTGGCAGGAACTATGCTCCACTGTTGCTGACAGTGGGGAAATGCCCTAAGGGCCAGATTAAAGCAAGCACAAGCAAAGGTCCACATTTAGCCACCAGTTTGGAGAACATTGTTCTAGCCTGATCAGGTTTCTGTACCATTTAACAATGCAGAGCTGTTACTGACACACTGAAGCTGTCTATTTCCAGTGTCTCTTAACTTGTCTGATTTTCTTTCCATCTTCCTCTAACAGATCTATCAGTTTGCAGTTTTTTTTTCATTGTGTTTTATGTTAGATACAGGCTATTTCTCTGTGTGAACATTTCAGTTGTCAAGGAATGTTTTTATTTCATTTTTTTTTTTTTTTTGTAGAAGACCAAAAACAAGAAGAAAACAAAAGATGAGAAATGTGGCTCTGAACTGACCACCCCAGAAAACAGCTCCTCTCCTGGCATGATGGACATGAATGGCAAGTATAGAAAGTGTCATTGAGAAGCGTATATATTGGTTCATCTTTTACCTTTTACCAAAGAAGCTGTAATACTACATAAGTGTTCCAACTATTATTTACCACAGAAAAAAAGAAAATAAAAATGCACACTGATGCTCAAATGGTTAATACTGCCAAACTGCTGTTTTTGCTACACGAAGGAGTTAACTTGGCATTGTTCTGAAATCTAATGCTGTGTATGCAGAAAAGCATGGTAGATTAGGGGGTGCTGTACCTGTTTTAGGACTGAGGCCCACAGGTTTTGCAGGTCTCTCATTAATGACCGATACTAACTCCTCCTACTAATAATCTGGACTGCAGGTATTAATGGAGATGTGAATTAAATGGCTTCTTATAACTGTATTGTAACAAATATTTCCTCTGTCGCCTCAACTAGTGCATACCCTGGTCTATAATAGTAAGCAGAATAGGAACAAGGGGGTTGAGAGACGAGGAGCATTGAATAGAACAGCTGTTGATAGATTTCTAACTGTTGTCTGTTCTGTGGACAGTCCTTGGTACAACTTCTGAGCTATGTGCAACCTCATTTATCATTCATTGTCTTGGCAACTAAGCACACTCTGATTGGAAATGAGGCTGGGAGTAGTGGGGGTACAGTACCTCTAGAATTCCAGTGATGGAGACAAGATGTAAGATTCCTCTTTCAGTACTGAGGAAATGGCCAGAAACTGTGTCCTGCTACCAGATATTTAACAGTTTCTTTCCTTTCAGATGATAATAGCAACCAGAGCTCTATAGCGGATGCATCACCTGTGAAGCAGGAGAACAGCAGCAATTGTAGTCCTGCCCCAGACAACCTTAACAACCAGGCAGACAGTACTGAGTTGAAGTCTGAGGAGGCTCATTCTAATGCCAGCGAGCACCAGGATTCTGAAGGTAATACTAGAACCCGAAGTTGCCTCAGTGCTATTACTTGCATCTAGATTTCAGTGAGAAATCTAATTATTGTGCATTTTGAAATGTAATTACATTGCTGGAGGTAATAACATTTGTATGTAAAATAGTCACTGAGCAGAGTTTGTTATATGAAATTAATGTATCTTTTACTATGCCATCTAATACTCTGTGAACCGCCACTCTAGACACATAGTGGAAATAAAATGGCATTCGATTGTTTCCTCCTTTTGGGGTTACAGGAGAGGAGGATCAAGGGGGAAGGCTGCAGATGCTGGAACATGTCACATGTTCCACCCTTAAAATGGGTGAACGTATCCTTTAATTCACATTTATGTATGAAAAGGTCTGGAATGTCTGGAATCAATTGCAGATATCTGCAGTGCTAAAGCTTTCATCATGGTAAATGCAGAAGATCAACCTCTTCTTTGTATCATGCACCATAAAGCAAGCCTATAGATGAGTCAGTTTTTGTTCACCCAGCGGGCTGAACGAAAATACTAACCTGGTTCCCCCATCAGCACACTCAAGGTGGATGGCAGGAGACTTCCACACCATGATAATACACTGATCAGTAGCCTGCAGCGCTGATTAAGCAGAACATTTCCAAAAAGGCTGGTTAAACAGAAGTTGATCAGTAGATTGAATTCTGTTCAACCACAATGCCCATATGTTGATCAAAATTTGACTGGTCCCTGCTGAATGATTTTGATCCATGCATGGCAAGCTTCATGCACCTGTAATTCAAATCTGAGCTGAATGTTTTTGGGATTTTCAGTCCAGCTGTATTGAAACAAATCTCATTTACAGAGACTGGACATAACCCACATCCTGCACAGTTACACATTATACAGTAGTAGTACCTCTAACAGCTGGAGATGTCGGTATACCTACAGGTAGGTATATGTAGGTATACCTATAGATTGGCATAGTTGTGGATTGTTTTCCTCAGTGATTTTTGGATGTGGCAAAAATAAGTTTTGAGAATCCAGCTTTTGGTCACTAGCAATACACAAATCGGGTGATGTATAGGCAATTGTAAACACCTGGACTCTCTCCTAATTTATCCGGTATAGCCACGGACCTGAATTATGCTCTTCTCTTAACTACCCGTCTTTCCAAGCCTTTTACTCTCTAAATATCTCTGCATTCCAGTGAGGGTTTTTAAAAAAAATTTAGCGTTTGCAGTCTACCATAACGTATAATACAGACATGTTTTTTTTTTTGGATGGAAATTTTATTTTGTGTATATTTTGTAGTGCAATACCCCAAAATAGAACAGTCTGCTGGCTAGAGATGGGAAGGCCTGAATAAGAAAGCCGGAAAATTGGGATTTTTTTTTTTCTGGAAAAACTGAAAAGAATTTTGTAATATGTTCTTTTACAATTTTATAAATGAATATATGACATGATATTCAAACCATATAACCTAAAGACCTTAATGAGATTTCTGGGACTTTGTGAGGGCTTAAATTATTGCAAGTTCTCTCAGCTGAAGACAAGAATTCTGGAATACAGTTCAAATAACACTGTACACCTCAATGCAAGAGAAATATGCATTTCTGCCACAAGGGGGCACTGCAGGGGAAAGGATTCAGTTTAGTTTGCTTGTGGGCTCCATCTTGTACCTCCTACAGTTGGAGGATTGTTGGGGTACAGTAGTTTCTGTCCTCTCAGGCTTTAATTGACAGGTAAGAGGATAAATTTGTCTCATGAATTTGTTTATCTTTATAACCTTTTAAATCATTACTTTTAATGTTCTCCACCACCACAGTATAATGTTTACATATAGTCTGCTCAATAAATAGTTTTTTCTTTTCCCCCTCTCAGTAAAATGGTGAGACCAACATCTAAGGTTTGGGAACATTTCCACAGTACAATTTCTGCTGAGTGCGAAGCTGCAATATGCAAATATTGTGAGAAGAAATATTCTTTTCCAAATGCTACAAGGATGACAAAACATCCTGGCATGCCAAAGTGCCCTAAAGACATTAAATACTTTTATAGTATGAAATGATGAGGACCATAATGAAAGTGCATCACAAAGGAGTTGATTTACTAAACCTAGGGAGTGCAAAATCTGGTGCAACTCTGCCCAGAAT
This sequence comes from Staurois parvus, assembly GCF_062004578.1. Lineage (NCBI taxonomy): Eukaryota > Metazoa > Chordata > Amphibia > Anura > Ranidae > Staurois > Staurois parvus. The sequence continues at coordinate 2,854,410 of NW_028319214.1, read as the reverse complement.
CCAGTCAGCTTCCATATGTATTTGTTTGGTTTTTTTTTTTTTTTTTGAAGCTTAACCACCTGAAGATAGAAGCTGATTGGCTACAATGCACAACTGAACCAGATTTTGCACTCAAGTTTTAGTAAATCGACCTCCGAGTTTCTTCACCAGCATCATCTTCAAGTAAAGAAGTATTGCAAACCATTGCCTCCCAAAAATACACAATCCTTTAATTTATAGATACAATGACACTTAACAAATCAGGAGAAAATTGATCAAGCGCTTGCAGGAGCAAATATATGCTTCTGGATTAGCATTGTCAATAACTGAATATGCGCAATCGCAGGAAGATTTTAAATTATTACGACCATCATACTTTTTGCCAAGCAGACATTCTTTGAGCAAGCCTCGTTTACATTTTCAAAAACTACCCACCGTTGAGGGGTGTCTTCCTTTTTTTTTTTTTTTTTTTTGGGTGGCAGGGTCATGTTTTTTCCTCATGTCTTCAAAATTTCCGGAAATTTTACATCTCTATTGCTGACTTAAAATATCACATAAGTGGTTTTTTTTTTTTTTTTGTTTTTTTTTTTTATGTAACAAAGCAGACGGGTAACACTTAAAAGCTCAAATGAACATTTTGATTTTTACTTTAGGAGACCTTTATTTTGACACTACATTGAGACTAGTATAGGAACAAATGTTTGATTTTGTGTAAGTGGTGAACATACCATTAAGATGAGATCAAGTTGGGTTTGGAAGGGCTCAGATTAGCAGGCTGACAACTTTTTCATGGGTTTACAATTGTCGCAATTATGAATGATAATGTATTTGCTTTCATGAGCATTTGATGCTCACTTAGCAAATGCAAATGTCAATTCAGATCTTGCAATTTACTTTTGGGTCCTGCGATTAATCTGGGTCAGTGGGGATCCAGTCCTCCATGCAATCGGGGACTGTACATTCAGATTTACAAACCCTTTCTGCCAGTTCTGTGGTTTAAGAAGAACTAAACCAGCTCTGTCCAACCTCTCTGCAGCAAAAGATCACTGCTATAGTGTTCTAAACCTGGCAATTGCCGTTCGAAGTGATCTGTTGCTGCAGAGAGGCTGGACAGAGCTGGTTTAGTTCTGCTTAAGCCACAGAACTGGCAGAAAGGGTTTTTACATCTGATTGTACAACTCCAGGGTTTAGCCAAAATACATTCCTACAAATGGGGCACAATAAAGGTGTCTGAACAGTGCAATACCTATCTCCTACTTTTAAAATTAATCTATTTATTGTAAGCCCTGGTTCAGCCCTGGACTTTGAAATTGTGCAACTTCACTTGAAGTTGCATGATTTTCAAAGCCACAGGTCAGTGCAAATTTAGGTGAGACTTGGCTGACATCTGTGGGACTTCATGCACAGATGTCTATGCAAGTCACACCTGAAATCTCAAAAAATAGTGCAGGAAACTTTTTTTCAAATCGGTGCAGCACCACAAAGTCTGAGTTGCACCGATTTTGAACGGTTCCATTGCTAACAATAGGATGTGACTTGTCATGCGATTTGGAACTGTCAAAATAATTTAAACATTTTGGCAAATTTTGCCTAACAATGATTGTTTAATAAACATATAATAAGTCTAATACAGCTTTACTCCTTGATCTAAAGTGTGATCTGGTTGGGGGGAGTTGAATATGTCACAATGCATTTCATGGGTCTCTATCCCCACTTCCTCAGGCTTTGTGAAACTGTTAATGAATAAACATTGAAACTTGGGATCAAGGGCCTAAGGGACCACCAACCACACCTAACCACTCACTGGGATTATGGCAAACAGATACAAACTGTAAACTAGGAAGTGGTGGACTTTCCTTTCCTTCCAAGGATAAAGTTTAAAAGAAAAATCAATATGAAGTCTCCACATTTAGAAAAAAAATATTTTGTCCGAATATTTATCTAGAAGTTTTCCAGGAAAAATGATCATGTGGCTTGTAACATTGCAGAGGCAACTCACCAGTACAGTAGATTTTATAAAGTGCACAAGTGTACTCATCCTATTTGTTAACAAGCTTAACCCTTAATAAAAAAAAATTGATTTATGTATTAGTTTTATTTAGTAAGACAGAGCAAAAATGATGCTACAGTATACAATGTAACGTCACTCACTGCAGCCAGAGCTCGCTTTTCATTACTTAAAGCAGTAAAAATACATCAGGATTGTTGATTGATATGAATAACTGCAGTATGCTTTTTGCTTTGTTTTCTGTTTAGCAGTTCTTAACTGGTGGAATTTAGTATCCTCTTATTAATGTTTTTCTGACCATGCCTTTTCAGTTACTTCGGGTCAAAATTCACAGTCCTCTGTGGAAAGTTCATTAATCAATTCAGAGAAAACTGAGCTACAGTCTTGTGTTGATAAAGATGCTTCTGCAGAAAACACAAAAAATTCTCAGGTAACAAACAGAACAACTTTCCTCGCATGCATACTGTGGATCTTTAAAAAGAAAAGTACTTAAAGGGAATTTTATGTCATCTTTATTCTGGTCAAGACTAATACTGGCCATACACATAGATTTTTGAACAAGAGTATTACAAACGTGTTTGAAATTCTTTGTACATTCGATGACTGAATAGTTGTTCGAAAATTTAACTTGCATTTTTAATATGAATGTATTTCCCAAATGAAAACCACATACAGTCAGGTCCATAAATATTGGGACATCGACACAATTCTAACATTTTTGGCTCTATACACCACCACAATGGATTTGAAATGAAACTAACAAGATGTGCTTTAACTGCAGACTGTCAGCTTTAATTTGAGGGTAATTACATCCAAATCAGGTGAACGGTGTAGGAATTACAACTGCATATGTGCCTCCCACTTGTTAAGGGACCAAAAGTAATGGGACAATTGGCTTCTCAGCTGTTCCATGGCCAGGTGTGTGTTATTCCCTCATTATCCCAATTACAATGAGCAGATAAAAGGTCCAGAGTTCATTTCAAGTGTGCTATTTGCATTTGGAATCTGTTGCTGTCAACTCTCAAGATGAGATCCAAAGAGCTGTCACTATCAGTAAAGCAAGCCATCATTAGGCTGAAAAAACAAAACAAACCCATCAGAGAGATAGCAAAAACATTAGGCGTGGCCAAAACAACTGTTTGGAACAGTCTTAAAAGAAGGAACGCACCAGTGAGCTCAGCAACACCAAAAGACCCGGAAGACCACGGAAAACAACTGTGGTGGATGACCGAAGAATTCTTTCCCTGGCGAAGAAAACACCCTTCACAACAGTTGGCCAGATCAAGAACACTCTCCAGGAGGTAGGTGTATGTGTGTCAAAGTCAACAATCAAGAGAAGACTTCACCAGAGTGAATACAGAGGGTTCACCACAAGATGCAAACCATTGGTGAGCCTCAAAAACAGGAAGGCCAGATTAGAGTTTGCCAAACGACATCTAAAAAAGCCTTCACAGTTCTGGAACAACATCCTATGGACAGATGAGACCAAGATCAACTTGTACCAGAGTGATGGGAAGAGAAGAGTATGGAGAAGGAAAGGAACTGCTCATGATCCTAAGCATACCACCTCATCAGTGAAGCATGGTGGTGGTAGTGTCATGGCGTGGGCATGTATGGCTGCCAATGGAACTGGTTCTCTTGTATTTATTGATGATGTGCCTGCTGACAAAAGCAGCAGGATGAATTCTGAAGTGTTTCGGGCAATATTATCTGCTCACATTCAGCCAAATGCTTCAGAACTCATTGGACGCCGCTTCACAGTGCAGATGGACAATGACCCAAAGCATACTGCAAAAGCAACCAAAGAGTTTTTTAAGGGAAAGAAGTGGAATGTTATGCAATGGCCAAGTCAATCACCTTACCTGAATCCGATTGAGCATGCATTTCACTTGCTGAAGACAAAACTTAAGGGAAAATGCCCCAAGAACAAGCAGGAACTGAAGACAGTTGCAGTAGAGGCCTAGCAGAGCATCACCAGGGATGAAACCCAGCGTCTGGTGATGTCTATGCGTTCCAGACTTCAGGCTGTAATTGACTGCAAAGGATTTGCAACCAAGTATTAAAAAGTGAAAGTTTGATTTATGATTATTATTCTGTCCCATTACTTTTGGTCCCTTAACAAGTGAGCGGCACATATGCAAACTGTTGTAATTCCTACACCGTTCACCTGATTTGGATGTAAATACCGTCAAATTAAAGCTGACAGTCTGCAGTTAAAGCACATCTTGTTTGTTTCATTTCAAATCCATTGTGGTGGTGTATAGAGCCAAAAATGTTAGAATTGTCTGTCCCAATTTTTATGGACCTGACTGTACATTGTTCAAATTTTGCGCTCTTTTGAATTTTCTCTTTACTGTGGTTGAAAATGCATGTCGATTTTCTGCCACTAATGATTAGAAAATCTAATTTCTTCAAGTGAAAATATTCAAATGAAAATATGTGGTCAGCATAAGAAATACAAATGTCAACCAAACTAGATAAATATGAATTACTGCTCTTCTAATCTTCAGCAGATGGAACACGAGACTTCTTTTCATATTTACCTTTCTGGTTTTACCTGTGCTGGTATTAAAATATCGTCAGTGCAAGCTAACTATAAAGGGCACAGACTTCCATGCGTTTTATGGTTGTTCTCCTTGTGATATCTTATCCACATTGGCTAGATTGCTGAAACATAAAACTGGCATAATCGCCTGTCTGTGCATGGTTTGAACAACAAAGCATTATTTGTATCTGACATGGGACTGTTACATGACCTATTCTAATGTTTGACGTACTAAACCTGAAAGAAGCAAACATGTTTTATGATTTCCCTGTCCCTCTGTGTGAGGAAACTCTGCTTCTATTCCTATGTATGGCCACTCTTGCTCAGCATATCACAGTGAGTAGGTCTGAATTAGGAAAAATTAGTCCTGCTTCTTTGATGCACTACAGACTTTCTGGGATTCTGTGTGCATAAGCTGTGTTGTCAGAATTATTAACTGCATTCCCGCCGCCCTCTATAGCAGATATACTGCTACAGGGCGGCAGGGGTGCGCAAAATCACGTGTATGTATGAAATAAATAAAAAAAAAGTGTGTGTGTGTGTGTATGTGTGTGTGTGTATATGTATATGTATATGTATATGTATATATATATATATATATATATATATATATATATATCTATCTAATGTATGTGTGCTCGCACAAATGCATTTAACCTTTTGATCGCCCCACATGTTAACCCTTTCCTGCTCAGTGTCATTAGTACAGTGTCAGTGCTTTTTATTAGCACTGATCACTGTATTGGTGTCACTAGGGATGTCAGTGACACCAAGTCAGTTCCCCCTAGTGTCAGAATATCCGTCGCAGTCCCGCTATAAGTCGCTGATCGCCGCCATTACTAGTAAAAAAAAAAAAAAAAAGAATTTCAGTATTTATACCACCATTTGTAAACGCTATAACTTTCACGTAAATCAATTAATTTACACGTATTGGGATTTTTTTTTTTTTTTTTTTAGGAAAGATATGTAGCAGAATATATTTTGGCCTAAATTTATGATGAAATTTAGATTTTTTTTTTTGTTTTGTTTTGTTTTGTTACTGGACATGTTTAACCAGAGCTGATCACGGGATGTCGTAAAAGGCCAATCACAGCGGCCTTTTACCACGTCATCAGCCATGTCCAATGACACGCTGATCACAGGGAAATGCAATTGTTGGTTCTCTGCTGCACTTTCCACCGCTGTCAGATCGTGAGAAAAGTACTGCCGAGAACCGGCAGTTGTTAGAGCAGGGATCGGCACCGATCATCAGGGCACTGATGATCGGTGCCCAGCAGTGCCACCCACCTGTGCCCATCAGTGCAGCCCAGCAGTGCTGCCAGTCAGTGCCACCAGTCAGTGCCCAGCAGTTGCGCCAGCCAATGCCTAAAAGTGCCGCCAGTCAATACCTAGCAGTGCCGCCAGTCAGTGCCCAGCAGTGATGCCAGTCAGTGCCACCTATCAGTGCTGTCTATCAGTACCCATCATCAGTGCCGCCTATCCATGCCACCTCATTAGTGCTGCCCATCAGTGCTGCCTCATCAACGTACATCAGTGAAGGAGAAAAATTACCTGTTTGCAAAATTTTATAAAAGAAACAAAGAAACTTTTTTTTTTTTTTTCTTTTTTATACCACATAAAAAAACCGCACAGGAGATCAAATACCATCTGGAGGGAAAGTGGTTAAGCTGCTTTCCAATTCAACACATTTTGTTTTGAAACAAGACACTGTTTATTTAGACCAAAGTTGATCTCTAAAGTGAACACAGCAGATCACATGTCAATTGTATACAATGTATGTCTTCCTGTCATGCCATCCATTGTATACAATTATGTTGTTAGCTGTGGCCAATCAAAGCCCATCTGCATCATGTGATCAGCTTTGCCCAATCACAGCTAATCACAACAAAAGACTGAATCAGTTTCATTCAGTAACAATGATTGCAAATATCAATGAAATACATTGGTATTAGCAATCATAATGTGTTTAAAAAAAAAAAAAAAACTCTTAACTTGCCCAGAGTAGTTCAATGTTACTATGATAACGTTGTATTGCTTTGGTCACAGTGTGCTGAAAAATAAAATGGTAAAAGAAAATATTTAATAAATAAAAAAAAAAGAAACATTTGAAAAAAAAAATACAAATTCAATTATTATTTTCACCAAAGAAATGTAGCAGAATACATTTTGACCTACATTTATGAAAACATTTTATTTGCAAAAGTTTATAACAGAAAGAGAGAGTGGTTTTTGAAAAAAAAAAAAGTTACAGGTATTTTTTTTTATTTAGCAAAAAATAAAAAAAACTCAGTGATTATTAAATACCACCAAAAGAAAGCTCTATTTGAGTGAAAAAATGATAAATATGTCATATGGGTACAGTGTTGCATAACCGCACAATTGTAATTCGAAGTGCGACAGTGCTGAAAACTGAAAATTTGGCCTGGGCAGGAAGGGGTTATAAGTGCCCAGTATTGAAGTGGTTAAAGCAGAACTCCAGCTTTCGGTACACTTAGTTCGTTTAGGCCAGCCTGGCCCAAACAAACTATGTCCCTTACTAAACTTGTGAGGCCGCTGGATGTGAATGAGTACATAATTTATACAAACTATGTAAAGTGTACCAAAAGCCGGAGTTCAGCTTTAATCCAGCAAATAAAGGTTGCACACTACATTATTTTACTACTGAATAGCTTTCACTAGAATGGGGGTGGAGTTATTGTCCACCCTGTTAAATTCCAGTAACAATACCTATAACATAAATAACTGCCACATAACATGGGCAATGCCAGACTGAACTGGAAGGTTCTACTACAATCCTTAATCACTTTCTCTCCAGAGGATTTACCCCCCTTTCTGACCATGCCTTTTTTTTTTTTTTTTCGTTACAGCGCTGGGTTACTTTAACTGACAATTGCGTGGTCATGCAACACTGCACCCAAATTAAATTTGTCCTTTTTTTTTTTCCCCCACAAATGTAGCTTTCTTTTGGTGGTATTTGATCACCTCTGCGGTTTTTATTTTTTGCGCTATAAACAAAAAAGCCCAACCATTTTGGAAAAAAAACCAAAACAATGTTTTTGACTTTTTGCTATATACCGTGTTCCAAATTATTATGCAAATGATATTTTTCTCATTTACCTAAATAATTGATGTAAATAACAGTCAGCATAATTCTCATGTTATCAACTATTAAGAGTACAATTCACATTTTATTGAACAAACCTCCTAATGATAACAGGATTTGTTTTAAACATAAAACACTTCCAATGACTGTTCCAAATTATTACACACAGTAAGTTTCAAAACACTTTATAGGTTGTAAAGAACTGAAAATTGTCATTTGTTGTGTTTGCAGCATATTTACTAAAATCAAAAGCTATTTCAATCAAACTTTTAACAACATTTTAACTTTTTAAACATTTTAACAGGTCAGGTTACATTGTAACATAGGACCCCTTATTTGATACCAGCTTCACAAGTCTTGCATCCATTGAACTTGTGAGTTTTTGGACAGTTTGTGCTTGAATTTGTTTGCAAGATGTCAGAATAGCCTTCCAGAGCTGCTGTTTGGATGTAAACTGCCTCCCACCCTCATAGATCTTTTGCTTGAGGATGCTCCAAAGGTTCTCAATAGGATTGAGGTCAGGGGAGGATGGAGGCCACACCATGACTTTCTCTCCTTTTATCCCCATAGCAGCCATTGATGCAGAGGTATTCTTTACAGCATGAGATGATGCATTGTCATGCATGAAGATGATTTTATTACGGAAAGCATAGTTCTTCTTTCTGTACCAGGGAAGAAAGTGGTCAGTCATAAACTCCACATACTTTGCAGAGGTCATCTTTACACCTTCGGGGACCCTAAAGGGGCCGACCAGCTCTGTTCCCATGATTCCGGCCCAAAACATGACTCCACCACCGCCTTGCTGACGTCGCAGCCTTGTTGGAACAGGGTGGCCGTCCACCAACCATCCACTACTCCATACATCTGGACCATCCAGGGTTGCACGGCACTCATCAGTGAACAGGACGGTTTGAAAATTAGTCTTCATGTATTTTTCTGCCCAATGCAGCCGTTTCTGCTTGTGAGCATTGGTTAGTGGTGGCCGAATAGAAGGTTTATGCACAGTTGCAAGACTCTGGAGGACTCTACACCTTGATGTCCGTGGGACTCCAGAGGCACCAGCAGCTTCAAATATCTGTTTGCTGCTATGTAATGGTATTTTAGCAGCTGCTCTCTCGATCCGATGCATGGATCTGGCAGAAATCTTCCTCAATGTGCCTTTATCTGCACGAACCCGTCTGTGCTCTGAATCAGCCACAAATCTCTTAATAGTGCGGTGATCACGCTTAAGTTTTCGTGAAATATCTAATGTTTTCATACCTCCTCCAAGGCATTGAACTATTTCACTCTTTTCGGATTAGAGAGATCCTTTTTCTTCCCCATATTGCTTGAAAATGGTGCTCTGCTTAATAATGTGGAACACCCTCCTTTAGTAGTTTTTCCTTAAATTGGGCTCACTGGCCAATCTAATTATCAAAGGTGTCCGAGGTTGTTTTCAGTGATCAAAAGAGCCCTGACACACAATGCCATCCATGAGTTACACTGAAAAACAAAATATTTAATCTTTGTGACACTTAAATAGAATTTGCATAATCATATGGAACGCGGTGTAAAACATGTCCAGTAAAAAAATTTAAATCAAATGTCATAAATTTAGGCCAAAATGTATTTTTATACATGTCTGCTAAAAATAAAAGCATCTACAAATGGCGGTGTATATATGCCTGATTTTTTATTTATTTTATTTTTTATACTAGTAATGGCGGCGATCAGCAACTTATAGCGGGACTGCAGCACGCATTCTGACACTGGGGAGGAACTGACTGTCACTGACATCCCCAGTGACACCAATACAGTGATCAGTGCTAATAAAAAGCACTGACACTGTACTAATGACACTGGGCAGGAAGGGGTTAACATGTGGGGCGATCAAAGGGTTGACTGCATGCTGTGTGCTTTTTTTACTATGTGGCCTGTGTATGTTTTACTGTGTAAGCATCCTGCTTTGTATTGCTCTGCTATGCAGAGCAATACAAAGTAGCATGCTGGTGCTGACGGGAGAGATCTGTATTGTTTATGTACAGACCTCTCCCCTGTCAGTGTTCCTCAGCGATCGCTTGGTGCTGATGGGGAATCTCCGGCCAGGACCCAGTGATTGACAGCTGTAGCTGACAATGGCAGCACGGATAGGATGGCGCGCGTGCCCCCCCAACCTGGAAATACAAAATCACTTATATATACACGTGATTTTGCGTAGCCCTGCCGCCCTGTAGCAGTAGTTCTGCTATAGGGCGGCCAGCAAGCTGTTCAATAATGAGGATCTCTGTGTAATCATAGGAGCGGCTACTGTACAAAGTGTCCAGGCTTTTACGCAATTCCTGTACTAGCCCATAATCGAAATCTTAGGCTTCAGTTAATAGAACTGTCCTCACTGAAAGACAGAGATGTATTTGCATGCCATTTAGGTTGTTCTGTGACGCCTCTTGGGGGAGTAAAGCAGCCTTTCTGAGCTAAGAGTTGGCTTTGACAAACACAATTTATTAACACCACCAAACCTTTTCAAATTACAAACATTTAACAGGAAAGATATTGCTACAGACAGTAATCTACACTTACTCTGGAATTGCCTTGTTCACGAATGGGCACACATTTGCTAGTAATACTTTGACTGTTCTTGCATGTGCTCAGCTGTAACTGTTTCTTAACCACTTGACCTCCAGGGATTTTTACCCCATTCATGACCAGGGCATTTTTTGCTATATAAATGAAAAAGGACTGAACATTGTACAAACAAAAATTTCTACTTTGGTATAAAACTTATCCAATAAAAAAAAATCAAATTTGTTTATAAATTTAGGCCATAATCTATTCTGCTACATGTCTGTGGTTAAAAAAACAAAACCCCAATAAGTGTATATTGGTTTGTGTAAAAGTTTATAGCTATAGCGTCTACAAACTATGGGATACATACTGGAATTTATACAGCTAAGGAAGCTATACTGTAATGGCAGTGGTCAGCAACTTATAGTGTGGTGGGCAATATGGCACTAACAGACACTGGCTGGGGGGAATCACCAACTGACAGACGTCACTAAAGACGCTAATACAACAATCAATGATAATACTGTACACTGTACTAATGACACTGGCTAGGCATTGAGGTATGGTTAGTTTATGGAGAAAAAGCATGGCAATTAGTTGCACAGGTCTTTAGTGAACCAATTGTCACCCACTTTGGGTTTAGTTCAGTTCAGCGTTTTTTTATTTAGGTGTTAATGTTGTTTGTGTCTTGTTTTCACCCATTTAGATGCAAGCCATTGTGTAATTGTGACAACTTTTTTTTCCCTTTTTATGCTTTAGGATTCTGATGATGGTGCCCCTCCAAGCAAAAAGGCAAAATCTGACAGTTCGGCACAAAACACCGAAGCAGTCTAGACTGTTGAGCAAAACTTCTTTCTTTTTATTATTTGGGGTTGGTTTACTGTAAGGTACATTGGTTACTGCAACTATAGGACAGCCTTACTGACATATTTCTCTCTTTAATGAGAATAGAACTCTTTTTATCTTCTCAACCTACAAAGCAAAAATCCAACAATGCCTGGACAGGAGGCCAGGACTTGAGGAAATGGGAAACTTTCTGTGACAACTCAAAATACCAATGACAGTCTTTTGAAGTGGTTGTTGTAAACACTCAGGAGGGTCTACGCACTGTTTTCTGTAGTCATTTTAACATTTGTGTTGCTGCTGTATATATGTTTTCCATTTTGCTATTTAACATGTAAGATATTTAAAGATGGTACCTGTTCAATTTTAAGCCTCCACGTGAATTTCCACAATTCTGGTTTTGTTACTGTGCCTTTTTTGGTCTAGGAATTTTTATTTTAATATAAAGCGCCACATACAGTGGATAAATATGTTAAATATTTGTAGCAATTTAAAAATCATTCTAAGCCATGTTCACAAATGGACTGAGCTGATTACTTTATCTAAGAGTATTTCAATGCCTTTTATCATGCATCATTTATCCGCATCAATGCATTCCACAGTCTGACTGCATCTGCTAGTTTTCTTTAACTGCTAACACATCATAATGTTCTTAAATCCATGTAACAACTTCCCTCTGTTCCAGGCAGCTAACTCATTCATTTTGTTTTACTACAGAATCAGTGGTTCATCCATATTTGTAGATTACTCTAAAAATAACTGTTTTAAGATCAAGGATTTAGTCAAAGCAGTATTTTATTTTTATTTTTGTCTGCCAACTGCTACATATATTTTTATTTTATTTTTTAAAAAATCAATATAAATGGATTTTATAACTTGTGGTTCTAGTTTGTTGCGTGGGTTGTTTCTACAAGGATAGCACAGCTTAGGGCAGTATAAGGGTTACATGTTGGTTCTTTGTGTATTTTAGGCTGTGTGCCCATTGTTTTTTTTTTTTTTTTAAATTGGTTTACTCAGTACAGTGCCTTGAAAGAGTACTCATACCCCTTGAAATTTTCCAAATTTTTTCATGTTATAACCAAAAACGTAAATGTATTTTATTGGGATTTTATGTGATAGACCAACACAAAGTGGCATATAATTGTGAAGTGGAAGGAAAATGATAAATGGTTCAGTTTTTTTTACAAATATCTGAAAAGTGTGGTGTGCATTTGTATGCACCCCCTGAGCCAATACTTTGTAGGACTACCTTTTCACTGCAATTACAGCTGCAAGTCTTTTTGGGGATGTCTCTACCAGTTTTGTACATCTAGAGAGGGACATTTTTGCCCATTCTTCTTTGCAAAATAACTCAAGCTCTGTCAGATTGGATGGAGAGCATCTGTGAACAGCAATTTTTCAAGTCTTGCCACAGATTCTCATTTGGATTTAGGTCTGGACTTTGACTGGGCCATTCTAACACGATTGTGCTTTGAACTAAACCATTCCATTGTAGCTCTGACTGTATGTTTAGGGTCGTTGTCCTGCTGGAAGGTGAACCTCCATCCCAGTATCAAGACTGTAACAGGTTTTCTTCTAAGATTGCCCTGCATTTGGCTTCATCCATCTTCCCATCAACTCTGACCAGCTTCCCTGTTCCTGATGAAGAAAAGCATCCCCAAAACAAGATGCTGCTACCACCATGTTTCATGGTGGGGATAATGTGTTCAGGGTGATGTGCAGTGTTTTCCGCCACACATGGCACACTTTGTTTTTAGGCCAAAAAGTTCAATTTTGGTCTCATCTGACCAGAGCACCTTTTTCCACATGTTTGCTGTGTCACCCACATGCAAGCTGCAAATGAGACTTCTTATGGATTTCTTCTTGCCACTCTTCCATAAAGGCCAGATTTGTGGAGTGCACAACTAATAGTTGTCCTTGTATACAGATTATCCCACCTGAGCTGTGAATCTCTGCATCTTTCTGTTTTTATACAATGGATTGAACAGTGCTTTGTGATGTGTTCAAAGCTTGGGATATTTTTTTATAACCTAACCCTGCTTTAAACTTCTCCACAACTTTATCCCTGACCTGTCTGGTGTCTTCCTCTGCCTTCATGATGCTATTTGTTCAATAATGTTCTCTTAACAAACCTCTGAGGGCTTCACAGAACAGCTGTATTTATACTGAGATTAAATTACACACAGGTGGTCTCTATTTACTAATTAGGAGACTTCTGAAGGCAATTGGTTCCACTAGATTTTAGTTAGGGGTATCAGAGTAAAGGGCTGAACACAAATGCACGCCACAAACACATTTATCATTTTCCTTCCACTTCACAATTATGTACCACTTTGTGTTGGTCTGTCATATAAAATACATTTACATTATTGGTTTTAACATGACAAAATGTGGAAAATTTTCAAGACACTGTATATCATTTGTAAGCTAGGACCCCAGTTCTTATAACAGTAATGTAATTTTAGACCTTTGTATGCCAACTGAGCAATACATGGGGTATTCACAAATTTTCCATCAAGTAGGTATCCTCCTTGAGGCCTGGTTCACACTATTGCGGCTCTGTGAACTGCATTTGCATGGGCACAGGAGCCCATTCATTTTAATGGGCTGCTGTGCCTGTATTTCATGTAGGAAAAAGGTTTCTGCACCATATTTAAAAAGCAGTGTCAGGGAAATTGCATGGTGCTTTTGCACCATGTGATTTCCCTGCGATACCTGCAAATGCGCTGTGTTTTTAGATGTGTGGGGATACCATTAAGAATGAATGGCAGCCTCATGTGTTTCTAACCACTTACCCTCCAGAAGATTTACCCCCCTTCCTGACCAGGCCATTTTTTGTGAAATGGCGCTGCGTTACTTTAACTGACAATTCTGTGGTCATGCAACGCTGCATCCAAATGACATTTACATCCCTTTTTTTTCCCACAAATAGATCTTTCTTTCGGTGGTATTTTATCGCATGTGCGGTTTTTAATTTTTTGCGCTATAAACAAAAAAAACCAACAATTTTGAGAAAACAATATTTTTGACTTTTTGCTATTAAACATGTCCAGTTAAAACATTTTGCCCAAATGTATTCTGTTACGTGTCTTTGCTAAAAAAAAAAAAAAAAAAAAAAAAAAAACCAATACGTGTAAATTAATTGGTTTGTGAGAAAGTTACAGCGTTTGCAAAAGGCGGCATATATACTGGAATTTTTTTTTGTATTTATTTTTTTTTGCTAGGAATGGTGGCAATCAGCGACTTACAGCGGGACTGCGGCAGGCATTCTGACACTGGGGGGAACTAACTAGTTGTCACTGACATCCCCAGTGACACAATACAGTGACCAATGCTAATAAAAAGCACTGACACTGTACTAATAGCACTGGGCAGGAAGTGGTTAACATTTGGGGTGATCAAAGGGTTAACTGTGTGCTGTGTGTGTGCTTTCCACTGTAAGCCCACTGCTTTGTATGGCTCTGCTATGCAGAGCCATACAAAGAAGTGTGCAGGAGCTCACAGGGGAGAGATCTGTTGTTTATACACCGGTCCCTACCCCGTCGGTAATACTCGGGTGTCGGCAAGGAATTGCCAGCCGGGATCTGCTGATTGACAGCTGAGGCCGTGACTGGCAGGGCACGAGCCCCCTACCCGGAACTATAAAATCGTGTATGTATGTGATTTTGCGTGCCCCTGCCGTCCTGTAGCAGTTTTTCTGCTATAGGGCGCTGTGGAAGCGGTTAAAAGAGCAGCGTGTTTTGGCTGCAGGTAGGTGTTGGAATGGGAACAGGTGCGATACCCGCAATAGTGTAAACTGGGCCTTTTACTGATAATGCAAAAGACCATAACTGTTCCTTCCAATGTATGCAGTAATTTTTTGTTATCCGCATAGTTCCAAACTGCTGGACTGTTCAGGTTTGGCTTTGCCGCATTATTTCTCAAATCGTTGATTCATTTGGACACCCAAGATTAAGTCGGTGTGGTAGGCTGGCCCCATCTGCCTGTGTGTGTATATCTGCTTTGACTTTTATATTCTATGTTGAGGCACCATGTTGGGTACACAGCCTTAATGTGATTCATGCCATATCAAGGTGCTGTATTGTTTGGTTTAAAAGCTCTAATGGATAACTATTTTAATTTGGATGACTTTTTACCCTTAAAATGTATTGTACTATTTTTTTCAGTTGAACAAAGTATTTATTTTTTTCTTACACAATTGCTCATAACATTTGATATTTCAGCCCCCTCTTTAAAAAAAGGCCCCAGTGATTTGCAAATGCTGCTAAATAGAATGATGCTGTCTTTTGTGAAAATTGCCTCCCCACTCCCCTAGATTTAACATACCACTATTCCTTAAAAGATTTAGTATTTAACCCAACCCACCCTCCTCCACTACAGATGCATACTTATCTTGGACCGACTGCTGCAGTTCCATGGTTTACATCCAGCGCATCATGCCTTTACTGTACTGACTGTGCTTGTTAATTACAGCCCAGTAGACTTCTAAGGGACCATATCTGATGGCCTCTGGCATCAGGACACTACCCAATAGTTTATGGGGCACTAACACGCAGGTTCCTCCAGGACAGTGAAGAACTGTTCTGCTGGGTGTTGACAAACAGCGGAACCACAGCTGTCAGATCCAAGGCAACTTTGCATCTCTAGAGGTGGAGAATGAGTTAGTTCAGGGGAAGAGGGTGAAATGAATAAATGCACTTTGTTTTAAAGTGCCCTTATCCTTAAAAGTGTTTTAACCTTTGCAGCCAAGTTGGGATAATGTCTAGGTTATGTATTGTGTTCCCATTCACACAGCATAGCTTAAAATTTAAGTAGCAATTTAAAAAAAAAACAAAACATTTTAACATGCTCTTTTTTTTTTTCCCCCTGAAACTCCAAAACTGAAAAATACTACTTAGCCTTTCTCTTCTATGTCATGTTTATAAGAGGATGGGGAGATAAATTTACCACGATTACCCTGTGTTCTGTGCTGCCAGATGTTTATTATCCAGTTCTCCGCTAGATACAGTATCTCCCAGAAGTGAGTACACCCCTCACATTTTTGTAAATATTTTATTCTATCTTTTCATGTGACAACACTGAAGAAATGACACTTTGCTACAATGTGACGTAGTGAGTGTACAGCTTGTATAACTGTAAATTTGCTGTCCCCTCAAAATAACTCAACACACAGCCATTAATGTCTAAACCGCTGGCAACAAAAGTGAGTACACCCCTAAGTGACAATGTCCAAACAGCCCAGTGTCAATATTTTGTGTGGACACCATTATTTTCCAGCACTGCTGTAACCCTCTTGGGCATGGAGTTCACTAGAGCTTCACAGGTTGCCACTGGAGTCCTCTTCCACTCCTCCATATTGACATCATGGAGCTGGTGGATGTTAGAGACCTTGCGCTCCTCCACCTTCCGTTTGAGGATGCCCCACAGATGCTCAATAGGGTTTAGGTCTGGATACATGCTTGGCCAGTCCATCACCTTTACCCTCAGCTTCTTTAGCAAGGCAGTGGTCGTCTTAGAGGTGTGTTTGGGGTTGCTATCATGTTGGAATACTGCCCTGCAGCCTAGTCTCCAAAGGGAGGGGATCATGCTCTGCTTCAGTATGTCACGGTAAATGTTGGCATTCATGGTTCCCTCAATGAACTGTAGCTCTCCAGTGCCGGCAGCACTCATGCAGCCCCAGACCATGACACTCCCACCACCATGCTTGACTGTAGGCAAGACACACTTGTCTTTGCACTCCTCACCTGGTTGCTGCCACACACGCTTGACACCATCTGAACCAAATACGTTTATCTTGGTCTCATCAGACCACAGGACATGATTCCAGTAATCCATGTCCTTAGTCTGCTTGTCTTCAGCAAACTGTTTGTGGGCTTTTTTGTGCATCATCTTTAGAAGAGGCTTCCTTCTGGGACGACAGCCATGCAGACCAATTTGATGCAATGTGCTGCGTATGGTCTGAGCACTGACAGGCTGACCCCCCCACCCCTTCAACCTCTGCAGCAATGCTGGCAGCACTCATACGTCTATTTTCCAAAGACAACCTCTGGATATGATGCTGAGCATGCGCACTCAACTTCTTTGGTCGACCATGGCGAGGCCTGTTCTGAGTGGAACCTGACCTGTTAAACCGCTGTATGGTCTTGGCCACCGTGCTGCAGCTCAGTTTCAGGGTCTTGGCAATCTTATCTCCTAGGCCATCTTTATGTAGAGCAACAATTCTTTGTTGCAGATCCTCAGAGAGTCGTTTGCCATGAGGTGCCATGTTGAACTTCCAGTGACCAGTATGAGAGAGTGAGAGCGATAACACCAAATTTAACACATCTGCTCCCCATTCACACCTGAGACCTTGTAACACTAACAAGTCACATGACATCGGGGAGGGAAAATGGCTAATTGGGCCCAATTTGGACATTGTCACTTAGGGGTGTACTCCCTTTTTGTTGCCAGTGGTTTAGACATCAATGGCTGTGTGTTGAGTTATTTTGAGGGGGCAGCAAATTTACACTGTTATACAAGCTGTACACTTGCTGCTTTACATTGTAGTAAAGTGTCATTTCTTCAGTGTTGTCACATGAAAAGATAGAATAAAATATTTACAAAAATGTGAGGGGTGTACTCACTTCTGGGAGATACTGTATGTACACTGTCCTATTAAAGGGTTAAAGATATCAAGGCTTGAGTTCTGCATTGTATGTTAATGCAGCTCTAGTGCAATCTGTCCCTGAAGTGTCCCTAAATAAGCACATTGCAGGCAGCTTGTATTTTTCAGAATAACTTGCAGAGCTCTGTGTGTAAGCCTGCTTCAAAGAAACAACTAAAAAGGTAAGAGAGTGTTTTTTGTTTTGTTTTTAAATGGTTCTTGGTTATATTGTGTGAATTGGAACATATAACATATTGAGGGACTTTCTCCACATGACTGCAATTGGGAAAATACACTTAAGTACATATATGGCATCTCAGTACAGAATAGGAAATAGGCTTTTGTACAGGAATTTATTTGGTTTGCAGTGATGTTTATGCATATAAATTTTGTGTTGCTGTCATACTGCAGTTTTTTTACACTCTTTAAAACAAAAAAACCCCACTGTTTTTATACACCCTTTTATTCTCTAGTTTGTAGAAGCTGAACCGCCTGTGAAGTTTTACACATCCATCAATTTCAGCCTTGCTTAAGCATGGACTGTTTATCTAAATCTGAACCTATGTAAGGGGAGAATTTCAGGATAGTGTTGACTAATTTTCCTCTGTAGGAATATACCTCAAGACCTCACAGTAAATGTACATTTTCTGTGTATATATAAAAAAAAAGCAGTTTAATCATCATGAATGCAACATATATGGTGGTAAAAATTCTATCTGAGATAAGAATGTATCTATACTGTTACACATTGTCCATGTCATCAAATGAAGAATGCTAGAAAGCCATCATCGTGTTCCATTTTAATAGATGTACTAACAAGGAAGGAGTAGAAATATGTACAATTGCATGGGAGAGTTGTTGATTTTTGGTTTAACTGAAAAGTGTCTGGTTTGTGTTTTACTTGAAAGCGGTTCAACCAGTTGAAAACTTTAATTGTACACTACGCAGTGATCATTAACCCTCATTTTGTATAAGAAAATAACAAAAATGGAAACATATATTCAACTCTCACTGCCAGAGTGAATGCAATTATCTACTGAGAATTGTAACAAAATGTGAAACAAATTACTTTTAAAATTCCCATATAAGGACCAATAATTTGTAGGCTTACATATTCTAGGACTAATGTTCAGTTAACTGGGCCACCTGTGAGTTGTCCTGCTCAATATTTATTCTTTTCAGATAATGAGAGCAGGATGCGTAAAGCAGTTCATGTGACTTTACATTTCTATACTGTGTCATGAGACAGTTTCCATTATTCCAACATAATGTCATAATTTAGTATGATGAACGTGCAGATCTAATAAGCAGCTGAAGCCTCTTGGAGGTAGTGTAAAAACTCAAATCCACTACATGAACATTTTAAACCTGCAAAAATGCCAGCTGATTGGGTTGCCTTCTTTGAAGTGGGCAATCCAGTTCATAATTTGGTCAACTGTGATGTTCACCAGATCTTGCACATGTTTTGTAGAAAGCAACTGAAACGATTATTTGATGCCAATGTGGGCCTCAAACAATCACATTTTCCATTATGCTGAGATGATATCCACACTGAGAACTACAAGGCAGAATATGCAACAGCAACCCATACACTGCCAATCATCAGCAGAGGTGGTTTATAGAAAACTTTTGCAGTAGATTACCTGCATGTAAAAGTGTTCTTTTATGGCCACTCCACACTTTAAAACGTGCGCCTGAGTGTGTGCACAGTTTTGCATTGTCCATTAATTTTAATGGGCTGCACCAAACCACCTTGTAATATTGTACCACGTGATTTGGTGTCTACAAACACACCTGCATTTGCTGGAGCCAACGTGTTCCTGTTCAGTGCTGGAAAAGCACATTTTGCACACCGCAGGTGATTAGGCCTTTGGATTCATCATTGAATTTTAATACATGTACCTAAGTCTAAGTGACTTTGCAAGCATGCCTCCTGGGTTTTCCGGAAACCAGATTTTCACATCTGTACTGAGAAGTATAATGGTCAGCATGAAAAGGGGTAGAAACTGGAAGATACACAGGAGTTTAACTGTTTTGTGAAAATCAGGGAAAAGTAACAGGTTCACTTACAAAAGGCAGTGTCTGCAGATTTTACTTCTCTGCTAGCCCAGGTTTGCTCCTCTGCTTCCCATTTTGCAGTACTCCGTTATGATGGTCGCATACATCAACTGGAAATACAACTGTGCATACCTTGTGGCAAGGCAGGAAGAGCAACTTCGTCTCCATATTAGGAAAACCATGGCATCGTTCTAGGCTCTGGCAAAGCTTAGGAAACGTAAGTAAATGATGCTGACTGCCTCCTAAAAAAGAAAAACCTGCATCTTTGTCCAATATGGGCAAAGTACAGGTTTATTTGAGGACAATTCATTCAAGACTTCATCCCAACCACTGGGAACTATTACATTGCGCTTATATTTGCACTCGGATAACACATTTTCAATACACAACTCTGGTGTGGTTTCTATCTGCTGCAGATTTTACTCTGATTGTTGTACATTATCATGTTGTTCTATATTCGGTCTTGTGTATGGGTTTCTTTCACATCTAGGCAGGCCGGCCTGCATAATAAAGTGAAAAGTAAAAATGCGGTTTTTATCCTTGTAATGTAAAAGTCACAGTAATGACTGATAGGTTTATTGTATGTAACAAGTCATAGGGATGTGGTGACTGATGCATTGGATTCTTGTAGTCATTCACTTCACAATCAGCTTGCTTGTATTAATGCGTCATTTGAGGTAACTTTTTTAAAAGTACTTTTACTTTTTCTCAGTGCATACCTGTAAGAGTAATTTTCACCCTCTGTACATATAGTGAAATATGAATGCTTGATCCCACTGGCATATGTAGATTTATCACCAATGCCTCATGTTCTGGACATTTAACTGGTTAACATTCTGCTATTTGTAACTTTTTTTTCTCATGTATTTATTCCATTGGTAGTTATGGGTTTGTACAGTGTACAATTTCTTTTGGAAATAAAATTTCACAACCTTGTTTATGTATTTCCATGTTCATTTATCACAAAGTAAAAGGGGTTTCCTTATACCTACAATACAGGCTCTAATCAGAACAACTGGGTTTTAAGCATCTACCTTCAGGAGACTGGACACTGGCCTAAAAAGAACGCTCCATACACATCCCCCTCCATATCTCCCACTCAAATTTAGCCTGGTTTATTTGCTAGTATGTTTAGGTGAGAAACTTGCCTTCTACGGAGGTCTCTGAATGATATTCCATTAAATTGATCCTTCTAGCATGATTCCTTTGCCACCATAGCCACTGTGGCTCTTCATACAGTTTTTGGATTGGTTGACCCCTGGCAGAGCCTTGAGGGAACATACCCCAGCCCTTGTTGGAAGATGCGGTGCTGATCTAATGTTGCTTCATGCACTGGGTCTTGCTATGAGTGCTCCCCTTGGGGAATAAAGTTGAAGTAGGAAAAAAAAAGTTGGAGGAAAAACAGTTGGGTCATGTAAGTCATATGATTGGTTTAAGCCAGTCCCATGGTTCGATCATAGCAGTGAAATGACAAGATTATGGCAGTTTGCTCATGCAGGTCAATGAATTAGCTCATGGTAGTCAAGATTTATGGTAGGGCATATGATTTGCTCATTGAATTCTCATGGTATTCATATGATTGGCTCCTGGGAGCCATGCGACTAGAGCTTTGGCAGTCATTATTAGTTGATGGGGAAAAAAGAGTTGGAGGGAAAAAAAAAGATGGAAAATTCTGTTAGAGAGGAACAAAAAAATTGGAGGACAAACAAATGGAAAGTACAGCTGGAGTTAAAAAGAGGGAGAAAAAAAGTTGACAGGAAAAGGTTAGTTGATCACAGTGGAAGCCCCTTCTAGTGTTCCTAATGTGTTCTATTCTCTTGAATCAGGAATGTTCTTCCACGCCTTACATTTGAACTGCCAGTTTCCTGGGGATGATCTCAGAAGCTCAGTGCTGCAACCCCAGCAGCAAGATAAAACTTTTCAAGCTCCTGACACACTCCTCTAAATTGCCCTCCATCACACAGAAAACATTCCTCTCTGCCTTGGCTCAGTTCTGGCACTGTGAAAAGGAGAATTGGGACCATGTTACATCTCTGACCTCTGATTTTTACCCTTCCACAAATTTTCACAATCTATGATCAAGTCACAGGTCTTAAAACCTCAAGACTGCCAGAATGAGCTTTCCTCAACTTGATCTTGGGCCTCTTTCTAGATGCCAGAACTGATAGCTTGGTCCAGAAGGTCCAACTTCCAAAGAATGAAGCAATGAAATTACCTATTTTATAATGCATAGAACAGTTTTTCTCAACGTTTCTTCAGTCAAGGCACCCTTTAAAATTCTGTACAGTTTCAAGGCAACCCATTCAAAAATGTACATCTACATAGGTAGGACACCCATCCTTAGAAGTGGTTTATTCCTGCAAGTGTTTCTATTCTTCCTCAGTTTTTCTCATCAGCAGTTAGAACAGTCTTGTGACTTCAGCAGAGCACTGGTTAAAGCTTGTAGGAGGAGTTTTCTTTCTGCTCTAGGAGGATGTGAACTCCCTGACCCTCTGTCTGGGCAGTGCTGATTGACCCTGTGCTGATCACATGCACCCTCCCAAGGGAAAAGAAACCCCTCTAGCAATACACACCAAACTGAGCATGTGCATATGACTACGAATTCAGTCTGTATCAGGTGGACATGTAAAACAAGAGGAGGGGCAGAGAAGAAAGGATCAAACAGCCTTTTTACACAATGCAAAGGATTAACCCCTTAGTTTCCACAGGGAGTATAACAAGCATGCTTTACTGCATATACAGACTGATTTTACTGTTGTGGGTTTAGTAACGCTTCCCAGGCTGGGAAGACTGAATCTGCAATAGGCAAGCAGCTTGCTGTGAACAAATCAACTGTGGGAGCAATAATTAGAAAATGAAAGACATACAAGACCATTGATAATCTCCCTCGATCTGGGGCTCCACGCAAGATCTCACCCCGTGGGGTCAAAATGATCACAAGAACGGTGAGCAAAAATCCCAGGACCACACGGGGGGACCTAGTGAATGACCTGCAGAGAGCTGGGACCAACGTAACAAAGGCTACCATCAGTAACACACTACGCCACCAGGGACTCAGATCCTCCAGTGCCAGACATGTCCCCCTGCTTAAGCCAGTACATGTCCGGGCCCGTCTGAAGTTTGCTAGAGAGCATTTGGATGATCCAGAAGGATTGGGAGAATGTCATATGGTCAGATGAAACCAAAATAGAGCTGTTTGGTAGAAACAACTCGTGTTTGGAGGAGAGAGAATGCTGAGTTGCATCCAAAGAACACCATACCTACTGTGAAGCATGGGGGTGGCAACATTATGCTTTGGGGCTGTTTCTCCACAAGGGGACCAGGACAACTCATCCATGTACAGGACAGAATGAATGGGGCCATGTATCATGAGATTTTGAGTGCAAACCTTCCATCAGCAAGGGCATTGAAGATGAAACGTGGCTGGGTCTTCAAACATGACAATGAACCCAAACATACTGCCCGGGCAACAAAGGAGTGGCTTCGTAAGAAGCATTTCAAGGTCCTGGAGTGGCCTAGCCAGTCTCCAGATCTCAACCCCATAGAAAACCTTTGGAGGGAGTTGAAAGTCCGTGTTGCCCAGCGACCTCCCCAAAACATCACTGCTCTAGAGGAGATCTGCATGGAGGAATGGGCCAACATACCAGCAACAGTGTGTGCCAACCTTGTGAAGACTTACAGGAAACGTTTGACCTCTGTCATTGCCAACAAAGGATATATAACGAAGTATTGAGATGAACTTTTGATATTGACCAAATACTTATTTTCCACCATAATTTGCAAATAAATTCTTTCCAAATCAGCCAATATGATTGTCTGGATTTTTTTTCTCATTTTGTCTCTCATAGTTGAGGTCTACCTATGATGCCAATTACAGGCCTCTCTCATCTTTTTAAGTGGGAGAACTTGCACAATTGGTGGCTGACTAAATACTTTTTTTGCCCCACTGTATATGTAAAGCGCTGCGTAAATTGACGGCGCTATATAAGTACCTGAAATAAAGAAATAAAATAAATAATGCCTTGATACCTTGAATTATCAACTCAGTGGGATGAGTTGTACAAAGATGTGTTTAGTTTGGGGTCAGTTCACTAAAGGTTACAGCATATAACATGGTCATGAGACTAATTTGCATAAATTATCGCATGAGATAGTAAGAGTCAATTCTTCAAAGTAAAATATCGAATGTGAGGTAAATACCGCACATTTGTAGTGCGATAAATACAGCAAAAAAAAAAGATAAGTTAATTCATTAAAAACACATTTGTTATTTATCACCGGGTGTTTGCTGGCGGTATTTTAGAAATGTACAAAATAACAATTAAAGGAACTCTGCACTGTCCACAAAGTGAAAAGTATACAATGTATCGGTTTGAAAATATTCTCCTCTGAGCTCAGGTGTGAAAAATTGTAACATTTCATCAGAGGGAGATCATTTTGTGAATGAAAGCACACTAGAATATTTTGATCGTTTCACATAATTGCTGTGTGCATTCTGGTGCATTGTTAGCCTGCAAAAAAAAAAAAATTTGTGAAAAAACACCAAAAATAACGCAAAATATAAGTGCTAAATATCGCAAAATATAAATATTTAACGCATGTGGTAAATAATGCATTTTGTTTAGTGAATAGACTACTTTTGAAATAAATACTACATGAGTTATTTTAACACAAAAATTCATGCAATATTTATCTCTTAGTTAATTGACCCCATTGTCTCTATTTCCCTCAGTAAATCCCACCTATACCCCTGTGGAGGTAGATGAGTATCTAGATAGTATAGAACTACCCAAACTATCCCTGAACATTAACTGCTTTCCCGCCGCCCTATAGCAGAAATACTGCTACAGGGCGTCAGGGGTGCTCAAAATCACAACATTACTGACCAGGGAGAGAACAATACAGCTCTCGCCCCTGTCCGCTCCAGCACACTGCTTTGCATGGCTCTGCATAGCAGAGCCATGCAAAGTAGTGTTCTTACAGTGGAAAGCACAGACAGCCTCATAGTAAAATGCACACAGTTAACCCTTTGATTGCCCCAGATGTTAACCCCTTCCTGCCCAGTGCCATTAATACAGTGTCAGTGCTTTTTATTAGCACTGATCACTGTATTGGTGTCGCTGGGGATGTCAGTGACACCAAGTCAGTTCCCTTCAGTGTCAGAATGCCTGCTGCAGTAGCTGATCGCCGCAATTACTAGTAAAAAAATAAATAAATTCCAGTATATATACCACCATTTTGTAAACGCTATAACTTTCACATAAACCAATTAATTTACGTGTATTGGGATTTTTGTTTTTTAGCAAAGACGTTGCAGAATATATTTTGCCCTAAATTTGATTTTTTTTTTTTAATTTTTATTGGACATCTTTAATAGCAAAAAGTAAAAAATATAGTTTTTTTTTCTCAAAATTGTCGGTCTTTTTTTTTCTCAAAATTGTCGGTCTTATAGTGCAAAAAATAAAAACCGCACAGGTGATCAAATACCACCGAAAGAAAGCTCAATTCGTGCGAAAAAAAGGATGAAAATTTCATTTGGGTGCAGCGTTGGATGACTGCGCAATTGTCAGTCAAAGTAACGCTGCGCCTTAATGCAAAAAAATGGCCTGGTCAGGAAGGGGGGTAAATCCTCTGGAGGACAACTACTCTTAGAAGCCCCAATTACCAGTGCTGAGATTGAAATAGTGATTTTTACCTTCTCTTGTAATAAAATTCCAGATTTGATGGATTTCCTAATGAATGGTGTGCACATTATGAGGAGCTGCTAGTTCTCAATTTACCATGTATTTTATTTTGTAAATTGCTGTTTATTCATTATTTGTAAAACATAAAAAAAAACGTAATAGACAATAGTTGCTAGTGTAAGGCTTGAATTGGTCATGCAGGACATGCCACTGAATGCTTGACCAGCAAGAGAAAAATAACAAGAAGAAATGGGATCTCAAAAACCATATAGAAAAAAAAAACTATTGCACATTCCATCCCACCCTCAACCGCCTTCTTATTTCAAGCATGCCCATCTGGGCTAGACCCCAACTTGCAGAAGTCCGAAAACCCTAAAGGGTCTAAACAGTGGGTCGTTTACCAATTTTTCCACCAGAGCAAATCAAGAATTATATAACTAATCTGGAATATACACTCACCAGCCAATTTATTAGGTACATCTTGCTAGTGCCAAGAAAATATCCCCCACACTAAGTGGTGTATTTAGGTTTTGTGCTGCCCTAGGCAACACAAATGTTGGCCATCCCTCCCCCCACAGAGAGAACCTGACTCCAACCAATACCACCCCCTAACCTGAGAAAGCCTTCCACTCCCACCACCCTCCATACAACAGCCATCCCACCCCCCAGCGATAGAGAAAAACACACTCATTCACAGCTCCAGACATCCCCTGGAATGAGAGTCAGGCTCTGCATACACTGTCAAGCAGCCCGCAGCCTCTCTCGGATCCCACCTGGTCCCCATGCCGCATGTGTCCCTTCTTCTCTCCCTTCCGGGGAGTGGTGCTGCCCCCCTGAAAAATGCAGCCCTAGGCAAATGCCTTGTGGTAAAAACACCCCTGCCCACACCATTATACCACCACTACCAACCTGAACCAATACAAGGCAGGATGGATCCATGCTTTCATGTTGTTTATGTCAAATTCTAAACCCTAACATCTGAATGTCACAGCAAGCAGTCTGCCCATTCTCCTCTGACCTCAACAAAGCATTTTCGTCCACACAACTGGTACTCACTGGATATTTTCTATTCTTGGACCATTCTCTGTAAACCCTAGAGATGGTTCTGTGTGAAAATCCCAGTAGATCAGCAGTTTTTTTTAAATCTTCGGACTAGCCCACTTGGCACCAACAACTATGCCACATTCAAAGTCACTTAAATCCCCTTTCTTCCCCATTCTGATGCTCAGTTTGAACTTCAGCAAGTTGTCTTTGTGACGAACACGGTCCCCGACCCCTGCCCTTCTTGCTAACTTGTGACAAAGGACCAGCCAATCTCACACCGCGCTGTCACTTGCGTAACAATGCCAATCTCAGCTGTGCCCTGCACAAAGATATTCCAGCTCGTGGGACCACAATATATGTGCCAGCAGCCTGAGAGTGATTGGCACTGGGTTAGTTAATTACTCAACCCTTCAAACTCCAAACTGACACAAGATAGCTTCGGGCCTATCAACCCTTCACAATGTTTGCAAGAACTGATGTGAACAATAAATGTCTGTAACACACACTGTCACCACAGACAGGTATATTCAGTGGATTATTACATACAGTAGCACTCTTCAAGAGACGGATTCTTTAATTTACATTAAAAGCCTTTGAGATCATTTTAACACTTTTCAAAATAGGGTTTATTAATGAAAAGGTCAAATGGTGCAATTAAAATATTTACAGAAAGGGATGTTACAAATACAGAAAGAGAACAATAAAGGAACAGAAAAATTAAAGAAAGGGGTTAAGAAGGCAGAATACTTGCAAAGTCCTTGGTTTTAGCAGAGTCCAATTGTGCATGCAAAAATGTTGCCTTGGCTCTCAAATCCGTTAAGATGTTCCTTGGTTGATGGTAAACGAGAGCTCAATACTAGCTCCATGTAACAGATAAATCGCACGCCCATGGAAACTAGCTAACCGAGGCGTGGTCCGTGACTGGGGTAAAGAGGAAATGAGGGGGACTTTGACCATAAAAGACTGGCTGTGATACCCTTTCACAGCCCGTACTACCTCTGTCCACCACTAGAGGGATACTGCACTGCAATCCAGCTGGCTGACCACACACAGGCAGATACAAATCTTATATACAGTCTGGTGCACTCTAAGGATTGGGGAGCAGCCTAGCAATTAGCACACAGCTAATCTCTGCTCATCCCGTACGACCAAGACCAATTTTCACATCACTGGCAGACTGACGGCTTACCAAAGGAATTATTTTACCATGCCTCATTACTTCTTATGTTTGTGAGTAGTTTTTACTCCGTTTGTTACCAATAAATTATTAACCCTCTACACTGAGATTGGCGCCCCCTTCGGTCTGATTTTTCTTCTGCAGAGTTCTGCTTCGCTCTATGGGGAGCTGCCTTCACCTATCATTCTCTACCTAGGACCCTTGGACTATGGACTTTTTTTTTTTACCTTATCGCTATTAATTTTTGGTCTCATTATCATTATATTTTTCTATATACCTTTATTTCCTCTGCTTTATCCGCATTTTGTCATTAACCATATTTAGATTTTTACACGCGTGGTCCCCTCCCAGCGCCAATTTGTTCTTTCTGTAGCAATTAACAGACCATTCTAGGATTCCTCCAGCTATCCTACAGGCTAGAACCCCAGTGTTAATCACTCTCCCACTGTCCACCCCCCCACACAGACACACCACAAATGGTAGCTTGCCACCACCCAACAGTTTGCCTGCAGACTGGTCTGCTGGGCCACCACACACACAGATCTCCATCTGCCAGATCTGCTACTTTACAATCTGCATGCGATCTGCCAACACGCAGTGCAATTGAATACAGATTGGCAATGAACTTAGACTGAGCACATAGATACTACAATACAACAGTCTCTCTGGGGATATGAGCCTGAGCTTATGTGCACAGAAGTCACTTATTGATTTTATGATTTAATATCCTGAAAGTGGGCAGTGCATAAGATATGTACAAAGAAAAAAAGTTACAGAAAATACAAACAAGACAAAAAGACACACAATTGGCTATTCACAATAAAATAAAAAGGGAATAAAAACAGAAATAAAACTTTTACCAAGTCACCCTGTGACTGGAACAAGTCAAAGAAAGTCCACGATTCGCCAGTCAAATGGAACCAGCTCCATACGAATCACCCCGTCTATATCTCAAGGTCCTCGATTTATTGAAATGTGGATGTGTGCTGGACTTTAGCCCTTGGCCAATCAGCCCGGGGGGTTGTTCCTGTACCAGCCCACAGGACGTTCTGTGTTCTGATGTGCCCAATCTTGAATGGGCCATGAACGGTTTGGATCGTTAGGTCAAGGATAGAATTTCCGACACCAGCGCATCAGTCCAATCACAAGTTTTTTGCTTTTTTTTTTGTTTATAGTGCAAAAAAATAAAACACCCCAGTAGCGATTAAATACCACCAAAAAAAGCTCTATTTGTGTGAAAAAATTAATAAAAATGTCATATGAGTGTTGTCATTCAAAGTGTGACAGTGCTAAAAGCTGAAAATTGTCCTGGGCACAACGGGGGTAAACGTGCACGGTAGGCAATTAAAGAGGACCCTATAGATCAGTGGTTCTCAACCTTTCTAATGCCGTGACCCCTTAATACAGTTCCTCATGTTGTGGTGACCCCCAACCATAAAATTATTTTCGTTGCTACTTCATAACTGTAATTTTGCAGTGGGAGGAGTAGTGCCATGTCATTGGTGTCAGTGGGAGGAATAGTGTCCCATCACTGATGTCAATGAGAGGAATAGTGCCCCATCATTGGTGTCAATGGTAGGAATAGTGCCCCATCATTGGTGTCAGTGGTAGGTATAGTGCCCCATCATTGGTGTCAGTGGCAGGAATAGTGCCCCATCATAGGTGTCAGTGGGAGGAATAGTGCCCCATCGTTGGTGTCAGTGGTAGGAATAGTGCCCCATCGTTGGTGTCAGTGGGAGGAATAGTGCCCCATCGTTGGTGTCAGTGGGAGGAATAGTGCCCCATCGTTGGTGTCAGTGGGAGGAATAGTGCCCCATCGTTGGTGTCAGTGGGAGGAATAGTGCCCCATCATTGGTGTCAGTGGGAGGAATAGTGCCCCATCATTGGTGTCAGTGGGGGGAATAGTGCCCCATCATAGGTGTCAGTGGGGGGAATAGTGCCCCATCGTTGGTGTCAGTGGGGGGAGGAATAGTGCCCCATCGTTGGTGTCAGTGGGGGGGAGGAATAGTGCCCCATTGTTGGTGTCAGTGGGGGGAGGAATAGTGCCCCATCATTGGTATTAGTGACACCAATGATGGGGCACTATTACTCCCACTGACACCAATGATACTTACCTTGCTGACCCCTGCTCCAGCCTGGGCTCGCTCACTCCCTCCCTCTCCCATGGTACAGACACTTACCGGTCAGATGTCTTCCTTCTCCGGCCGCTCTCCTCCTCTTCACTCGCTCGATCTAGATTGTAAGCTCGTAAGAGTAGGGCCCTCTTACCCCTCGTACGTTGTTTGTTGTTGTTGTACTGTGCCATGTATTGTCCCCCCTATTGTACAGCGCTGAGCAAACCCTTTGGCGCTATATAAACTCGTAGTAATAATAATAATAATAATAATCTTCGCGGTGCAGCTCGGCTCCTCCTCTCCAAGCTCCACCTCCTCGCCGGTGATTGGCCGCCTGTGTGCCTCTCCTGAGCTACAGTTCCGGCGGCCAATCACCGGCGAAGAATTGATCCCGGGGGTGTGTCCAGATGACAGGGACGGCATGTCATCCCGCCCACACCTGGAGACGGATAGAGGAGCGGTGTCTCGGTTCCTAAGGCCATCGGAAATATGTGTTTTCCGATGGTCTTAGGCGACCCCTGTGAAAGTGTTGTTCGACCCCCAGGTTGATAACCGCTGCTATAGTATATGTCATGTTGCCCTGCCTCCTCCACACTACCTCTCTTACAATTGGATATCTTTTTTTAAATGGATGCTATTTGTGCTGCGAAGCAGCACTTCCACTTTTCTCCGCATTTCTAAACCCTCCTGTTATTTTGGCTGAGGAAACTGCCATCTTAGCCTCTGTTTGATCTACAACTGCCATGGTGCTGCACATGTGATCAGTTCTGACTCCAGCCATTCCATGATTTGACAGTTTGGTTGAGAACAAAAACAAATGTGACAGTTAGCTTTCCCAGCATGTAACTGTTTTTTTTAAACCATTAGGTTCCCTTCCGTTGATGGATGGAAAATGGACATCAATGCATCTCTACAGAAAAACGAATGATCATCTGTTTACATCCACATCTGTCAACATCTGTTTTTTTTAGAATGGATCAAAGCCCTATATTTGGTTTGCTAAAAAATGGAATGGACGAAAAACGAATGTAAACAGACAAATGGTCAGTTTTTGTATTGGTAGTGGATGTAAAAAAAACTACTGTAAAAACTTGTGTAATAAATGTGACTTAAAGCAGAGGT
Source organism: Staurois parvus (assembly GCF_062004578.1). NCBI lineage: Eukaryota > Metazoa > Chordata > Amphibia > Anura > Ranidae > Staurois > Staurois parvus. Next base: position 2,823,549 of record NW_028319214.1, on the reverse strand, counting down.
CCAGACAAAATAAAAAAATAAAAGTCAGCAGCTACAAAGAGGACTTACCCCCCTTCATGTCCAGGCTGTTTTTTTGTGTTACAGCGCTGCGTTCCTTTAACTGACAATTGCGTGGTCAAGCAACACTGCACCCAAATAAAACTTACGTCCTTTTTTTCCCCACGAATTGAGCTTTCTTTCGGTGGTATTTGATTGCCTCTGCGTTTTTAATTTTTGGTGCTATAAGCAAAAAAAGACCGACAATTTTGAAAAAAAAAAACAATATTTTGGACTTTTTGCTATTAAACATGTCCAGTAAAAAAAAATTTAAAAATAATGTATTCCGCGACATGTCTTTGCTAAAAAAATAAATCCCAATACGTGTAAATGAATTAGTTTACGTGAAAGTTATAGCGTTTACAAATGGAGGTAATGGGATTTTTTTTCTCCTAGCAATGGCGGCGATCAGTGACTTTTAGCAGGACTGCGGCGGACATTCTGACACGGGGGGGAACTAACTTGGTGCCAATGACACCCCAGTAACACCAATACAATGATCAGTGCTATAAAAAAGCACTGACACGATACTAATGGCACTGAGCAGGAAGGGGTTAATGTGAGGGGCAATCAAAGGGTTAACTGTGTGCTGGGAGTGTTTTACTGGGGGACGTTCTTCACTGTAAGCACACTGGTCAAGATGGCTGTACTGTGCACAGCCATCTCGAGCAGTGTGCTCGAGCTGACAGGTAGGAAGATTGTTTTGTTTACAATCTTCCTCCTCATCGGAGATGCTCTGTAATCACGGGATGCCAGTGGGTAATTACCAGCTGGGACCAGGTGATTGACATCCGCGGCAGCGAATGGCGATGCATGGCTCGTGCACGCCCCCCACCCGGAGATGCAAAATCATGTATATATATATATGTGATTCTGCACACAGGTGCCGCCCTGTAGCAGTATATCTGGTATGGGGTGGTCCTTAAGAGGTTAAAAAAGACACTCACCTGTCTCTCGATCCTGCAGTGTCCTCACACTGGCTGGGTTCACCGGTCGTCCTGTGTCCCCGGTGCCGGCATCTTCAGTGTGGGCACCCGACTGTGACAGCTTGCGGCTTCACAGCCGGGTGCCCACTGCGCATGCGTGACTAGTGCTGGGCTTTCTGAATGGTCTTTTGGGAAAAGTTGTGTCACAGAAGACTAAGGGGAGGGAGGGGGAGGACAACTTCCACTTATTTATTTATTTCCCCTCCCTCCCTTAAATCCCTCTTGTATTGAACTGTATTGTCTCCCATTATATTGTAAAGCGCTGAGCAAACTGTTGGCGCCATATAAATCCTGTATAATAATAATAATTTCAGGTACTTATATAGCACTGTCAATTTACGTAGCGCTTTACATATATATTGTACATTCACATCAGTCCCTAACCCTCAAGGGGTGTGCAATCTAAGGTCCCTAATTTACATTCATACATACACATACTAGGGACAATTTAGACAGGATCCAATTAACCTACCAGCATGTCTTTGGAGTGTGGGAGGAAACCGGAGTACCCGGAGGAAACCCACGCAGGCACAGGGAGAACATGCAAACTCCAGGCAGGTGGTGCCATAGGTACCCCCTCCAGCCCCTGCTCCCCAAAGGTGCCAATCCTGAACACGGAGTAGGGTACAAGGCCTGAAAGCAGAACTTCCCCTTTCGGGTGGAGCTCACTTTTAATTGATCAGAAAGCCCTGTGATAGGCCCCTTATACTGATGGGTTTAGTTCCACTTTAAAGGGTTAATTTTCCTTTCCCAAAAAACCTGCCAGTGCAGCTCACTGTAGTAAACAAAGAGTTCGGAGGACTCCTGAGGTCACCTCTGGTGACCTCACACAGCTGCTCCAGAGCAATGGAAGGGGATTCATTCTCCTCAGACTAGTCTGGGGGAACAAAAGAAAGTGGAAGCACCTCTCCTCACAGCCCTACACAACAACATCTCCAGCCCACGTCACTCAGTGGGCGTCGTCGAGGGCCGGTCTGTTCAACAGCCAATCAACCTTCTCGTCCCGCCTCACTTCCTTCCTCTGAGAGAGATGGCGCCGCGGATAGGTCGGAGATCACGTGACGCCAAGGAGTCTCGGTCCGCCTCCCTCCCCAAACCCGGCCTCGTCCGCGACAATAACGCAGAGAGATATCGGCTCCGCGGACAGGAATGTCCCGCCGGTGCTCCGAGCCGGAAGGATGATGATGGCTAAGGCGCTGCCGATGCGCTTGTCTCACGCCGCCTGCGCCATGGTGAAGCAAGAGCCGGACGATGACTCGGACACAGACGAGCCCAACTTGCTGCTGAAGAAGTCAGACAGTGCCGAGCCGCAAATCATCCACAGCGGGCACTTCATGGTGTCCTCCCCGCACAGCGAGCACCCGCCCAAGAAAGGCTACGACTTCGACACGGTCAATGAGAAGGCCTGCCAGACGTACAGCGGCAAGACCAGCACATGTCACCTGTCCATAGACGCCTCCCTCACCAAGCTGCTGGAGTGTATGACCCTGGCATACAGGTACGTGGGGACCAAGCACCCACTACGCGGGGGACCGAGCTCCCACTACGCGGGGGGACCGAGCTCCCACTACGCGGGGGGACCGAGCTCCCTCTACGCGGAGGGACCGAGCTCCCACTACGCGGGGGACCGAGCTCCCACTACGCGGGGGACCGAGCTCCCTCTACGCGGGGGGACCGAGCTCCCACTACGCGGGGGGACCGAGCTCCCTCTACGCGGGGGACCGAGCTCCCTCTACGCGGAGGGACCGAGCTCCCTCTGCGCGGGGGGACATAGCTCCCTCTGCGCGGGGGGACATAGCTCCCTCTGCGCGGGGGGACCGAGCTCCCTCTGCGCGGGGGGACCGAGCTCCCTCTGCGCGGGGGGACCGAGCTCCCTCTGCGCGGGGGGACCGAGCTCCCTCTGCGCGGGGGGACCGAGCTCCCTCTGCGCGGTGGGGGGGGGGGGACCGAGCTCCCACTGCGCGGAGGGGGGGGGGGGGGACCGAGCTCCCTCTGCGCGGTGGGGGGACGACGACCGAGCTCCCCCTGCGCGGTGGGGGACCGAGCTCCACCTGCGCGGTGGGGGGGGACGGGACCGGGTGACGAGCTCTCTCTACGCGCGGAGGTGACTGAGCTCCATGGGGTCTCCCCCATCTCCTGATCTCTCTACTCAGGTGGACTGTGTCCCTTCCATGTCTACATCACAGCCCGGCCAGGTGAGGGTCATGTGACTGGCTGCTCCCAGACATGGATGGGAAACTGTCAGAGTTGGGATGAGGGATCGGGATCATCATCTGGGGACATCCATAGATCACTCCAATCAGAGGGCTTCTTATTGTAAAGCTGTGGTCACTGTGTTTATGATGATGCCAGCACATTACAATATAACCACTTGCCCCCCTGAGGATTTACCCCCCTTCCTGACCAGGCCATTTTTTGCATTATGGCGCTGTTACTTTAACTGACAATTACGCGGTCATGCAACGCTGCACACAAATTAAATTTATGTCTTTTTTTTTTTTTTCCTTATGAATTGAGTTTTCTTTTGGTGGTATTTGATCGCTTGTGTGTTTTTTGTTTTGTTTTTGTTTTTTTATTTTTGCACTATAAGAAATAAAGACTGATAATTTTGAGAAAAAACAATATTTGTGACTTTTTGCTCATAAAAATGTCCAGTGAAAAAATTAAAAAAATCTAATTTCATCATAAATTTAGGCCAAAATGTATTCAGCGACATGTCTTTGCTAAATAAATCCCAATATGTGTAAATTAATTGGTTTACGGTAAAGTTATAACATTTACAAATGGCGGTATAGATACTGGGATTTTTTTTCCCTACTAGTAATGGCGGCGATCAGCGACTTTTAGCGGGACAGCGGTGGGCATTCTGACACTGGGGGGAACTGACTGGGTGTCGCTGACATTCCCAGTAACACCAATACAGTGATCAGTGCTAAAAAAAACAGCACTGACACAGTACTAATGACACTGGGCAGGAAGGGGTTAATGTGAGGGGCGATCAAAGGCCTAACTGTGCTGGGAGTGTTTTATTAGGAGGCGGAGGGGGGTGTGCTTCACAGTAAGCACACTGATTGGCATGGCTGTGCACAGCCATCCTGAGCAGTGTGCCCGAGCTGACAGGGAGGAAGACTGTAAACAAAACAGTCTTCCTCCCCATCGGTGATTGTCAGTAATCACCGGCTAGGGATACGGTGATTGACATCCGCGGCTGCGAATGGTGGCACGGGTAGGGCACGGATGCCCCCTATCTGGAAATGCAACATCACTTATAAATACGTCATTTTGCGCACCCGTGCTGCCGTGTAGCAGTATATCTGCTATATGTTGGTAGGTTAATTGGATCCTGTCTAAATTGGCCCTTGTATATGAATGTAAGTTAGTGACCTTACATTGTACACACCTTGAGGGTTAGGGACTGATGTGAATGTACAATATATATGTAAAGCACTGCATAAATTGATGGCGCTATATAAGTACCTGAAATAAATAATATATGGTGGCGGGTAAGCGGAGACCATGCTGATATAACTCCTCACCTTAGGGTTAGGAGGGCCCTGCTCAAGAGAGCTTGCAATATAATATTGGTTATATACCTTTTTGATAAATGTTTTTGTTTTTTTCAAATAAATCTCTTCCAATAGGAAGTGTCGATCTATAGTTGACAACCCATTTGAGTAATATGTCACATGTGGGGAAGTGGATTTCAATTGATGGTTAAAAGATAAGTTCACCTTTTAACAAAGAATAAATGCACATTTTTTTGCTGGTAAACAAATGTGCATTTACTATTTTTTGTTTTCAGAGCCTGGGAAGAATTGCACTAGAAATTCTGAAGGATCCTCTGCACACTGCTATATACTCTTTCAAGCTGACTTTGCAATAAATAGGGATGTTTGGTTTACACATATTGCAATACACGTGTAAGCTGAATAAATGCATGTACTAGCTATTGTGATTTGAGCACAGGTATATCTTGTTTGGGAAGCATTGCACTCGCGATCAGCAGATCATTGCTGCCATTCAGGACTCCTATAGACCTGTCAGTATATCTGCGTGCTCGTACATTGTACAGGCAGACCCGTTTTACACTCACTGGAAGAATCAAAAACTACGCCGTCACCCTGGTAGTTCATTGAGAACTACAAGCTGACAGCTGCAAAGTCTGTCAGAACTTGTAGTTTTCCCATTCACAGAATACTGTGAATGGGTGACACGGCCAGGTGGGCGGAGCCCTGCACGGTCACATTTACAAAAAAAAAAAACTGTGACAGCAGGGGAAGAGGATCCCCCACTAGCTGTCACAACGAGGAATCGGGGGTGTGCAAGGGCCAGTCTTTCGTAACATGTTATACCTTGAATATGGGTATAACATGGGTGAGCTTATCCTTTAAAGCAGTAGAAAGCTCTACCAGCTTTTTTTTCTTTTAACTAGCCCTCTGCAGTGTAAGTCCTCATGCACACTGGACATTATAAAAACGCCAGTAGTGTTAGCTGTAGAATGCTGCAATAAAAACGTGAGATTTTTTGCGTTTTTTAGCTTTTTTGCATTAGCTTTTTTCATCTTTTTTAGTGTTTTTCAGTGTTTGCGTTTTTTAGCAAAGTTATATTCCCACAATCTTCAGGCTCAAAAACGCTCATAAATGCAGGATAGTTGAGTTTTTTAGCATTTTGCAGCTTTTATCAGCATTAGAGCATTTTAGCAGCTAAAAAACTCCTCTTGAAACCCACTAGTCCTGTGTTTTTTTTTTTTTCCAGCCATAAAACGCCTATGTGTGCATGGATACATAGGGTAACATGCTGGGGAGTTTTACTGGCTGTAGAAAAAAATGCCAGAAGCTAAAAACATCCGCTGTAAAAGCATCCAGTGTGCATGAGGACTTATGCTCTAATGCGCTTTTCACATGGCGGTTCCAATCAGGTCCACCTGTCAGCTTTTCAGGCGTACCTGATAGGAAGGTCCATTCATTCCTTATGTGTCCATTTACACCCACCTACCTCCAGATTTATTTCTGTCAGCTAAAAAAAAAAAAAAAACGGAAAAGGACCCATCCTCTTCCATTTTAGATGGAGCAGTTCGGAGGGTTGTCGGCTGGAGTCCGTTTACTCCTGGCCTCACATAGAGCAGAACAGGCTTTTTCTGTGTCCATGCTGCAGAAAGTGAGCGGATGTGGATGTGTCTTTCGCCTGCTTTGCTCTGATGAGCAGATTCCTTTACGATTGGGATGGAGTCCACCCCATCTGCAAGTGTCACCACATGCTAGCACGTTATGACAGACTTAAATCCAGTGCTGAGCTATCACCACCTCCATCTTTACCTGGTCTTCCTTCCGTGTTCACGATCCATGGCCATTTAAACAGTCAAGCCACGATGACATCACTCCTGCACATGCACACAGGAGTCACTATTGCGGCACAATGCACTCTGCATTCAAGGCACAATCGTTCCCTGACTGCAGAGAGACTGTACATGTGCAGTGACTTCATCCGCTGGAGCCGTTGCGAATATTTCCCAAACGGACCAAGTTTAGGAGATGTTCTTACCTGCAGGTAAGACTTTTATTATGATAACAATAGGACTTTACTATCGCCTTATTATTAAAAATAGGACTTTACTTTTGCCTTATCATGGTGATAACTTATAATTGTAAATTATTGATCACATCTCTGTTTCTACCATGTTATCTCATAATTTGATCAACCAAAATACAATTGTATACATGAAGAATGTGTCTCAGTGCTGCCAATCATTGCAAAACAATCAATTTTCTACTCTGGCTGATCGACTCAGTTTGATCAAATCTGATCTAAATAGAGTCGAAACTAATGAAATGTGAAGTTGCGGCTATTCCATTTTGATAATTTCAGATAATAAAATCGAAGCATGTATGGCCACCATTAGACAATAGTAATTCTGCTCACAAGAGCTTACAATCTAAGACGAGTTTTAGGATGTCCCTGCTCTCCAGAATTTATAATCTAGAAGCGGTATGACGCTGTACTTTACTGGACAAGCTAGTGTTAGGCCTCATGCACACAGATGGTGAGAGGATAAAAAAAAATGGTGGGAGTAAAATGTTCAGTGTTTTCCCACGCCTGGGGTGCCATGTACAGCCTGCCATACAAGTGAATGGCTGCTTGGAAGTTTTGAGTTTGGGAAATATGTCGTGCTCTCATGCACAGATAAATGCTGATGCAGAGAAGCATTGGTGTTTACTAGAGTACGGCTGCCATATGGTAGGCTGTATGCGGCTCCATGGGTGCTGGAAAACACTAGGAATTTTGCACCCGATATATTTTCAGGCTATTACTGTCTGTGGGGCAGGAGGCCTTGCAATGAAACTGACACATATGGCTGCTCATCGGTCTTTTTTTTTTTTTTTTTTTTTTTTTTTTTTTTTTTTCTGTGCTGATTTTTTTTTATCCTATAGAGCTGGTTGGAGCTATCTCAACCAGGGTTCCTTCAGAGGTTGTTGGGGGTTCCTTGAGTAATGAACAATTTGTGCCTCTCAGATGAGTAACTACAACACCAATGTTCTTTTTAGCTATCTGTAAGAGCACCAATAGGGGAGCATTCCTTCCCACTGACTATTACACTACATCGTGGAAAGAGAAAATTGCTGGATTCCCCCATCAACAGTCACTGTTGATGGGGGAATCCCTTGCACAGCGATATTGCATTCTGCTGGTGGGGGAGCCTTTCTTGCTGACAGAACACAATTATTGCTAGCCACTATAGCCGCTGGCAGTGTCAGCATAAAAAAAAATCCAGCAGCCTAGTTGTACTGAAGTCGATTGATGGATTGCCTTTAGTACATCCAGCCTGCCCATACATGGATCATGCCTTGACCGTCCTTGCTGAACTGTCTGAGATTCAATCCAGCTTACTGTACAGTGAGCTGTTGATATAGTAACTATTAGCAGAGGTTCCCTGAGACTGGAAAGTTATTTGAAGGGTTCCACCATGTAAAAATGTTAAACGCTTCTTTAGAAGTATAAGAAAAGATCTCCAGGTCCAGCTGTACTGTATTCTGAGATCTCCCTGGTTTTTATTCTCTATAGCCTTGGTGTCGAACCTGCAACTCAGGGGACATGTGACCTTTTGAGATTTTGTTGTGTATCCCTTGGGGACCTAACAGACAGTAGCCTATGTTTCTTTATTGCCCCATAATAGCAGTGATCTCTAGCAGTCTTGTAATATGTCCCGAGTCTGCAACAACTGCTGTACGGCATATTCACAGTTTCTGCATGTCTGTACTCTGTATACAGTTTTTTTTTTCTCAAATTAAACACAAGGCTGATGGAGGATCCGCTGATCATTGTAAAACATTCCAACATGTCCCTTTACCAGATGTGGATCTGTTGAGTGGGGGAGCCCACACATGGATTGGAGTTCAGTAGGGACTGGCTGAATTTTGATCAGTGTATGGGCAGCTTGTAGTAAGTTCACAATTTTTGACCATCTCCTGTAGCATGTCTATTATCTCTGACAAGTTTATGTTGCATTACATTCACTAATTATATACGTGGCCCTTTATTCAGGGGCCACACCTTAGAAATCTGACCGCCACTGCTCTAGAGTGCAATTTTTGAGCTGGTGCAGAGTTTCCTTATTTTGTAGCGGGTGTTTTGTGTATATACCATTTACTATATGTTTCTTCTGGATACCTCTGGACAAGTTGAGCATCCCAAACTGCAGATATCGCATTGATACAGCCTAGCATACAGCTATTAAGATCAACATAGTCCAATATTGTTAAATAAGGCCGTGTTATACATTTTCCATGCCCTGTATTTACTAGACTTACTGTATAACCTCATGGTTTTTATGTGTTCTGTATATAATACAATTCTCTAATTCATAAAGCATTTATTTGGAGCTTTGGGTGCATAGAGGCTAATTAAGGGTTTGAGAATGTTCACACTATAAATTGTGTGATTGTTTACGTTAAACAGGGATTTTCTTTTCAGATGATTGGATAATTGAAGTGAATCTTCACACATTGTGTTTTATGGATATACTCCGATCCAATTGGAAATTGGCCTCATAATTTCTACCTCGTATTGCTTTCTGTTATACTTTATATAAGAAAAAAGGGTTTCTTTTAGCACTCTGTTTAGGATTTGTGTTGTTTTCAGAGATCTGGGACATAGTGCTGTTTACCACTCTCTAGCTGACCCATTTCTGCATTGTGGAGGGTGGTGGGTTACCAGGTGGAAGAGGGTTTGTTTTGTACTCTGTAGCGATTCTGATTGAATCACCAAGGACTATTCTGTATAGATTTGTTTATCTTTTTGCACATTTGCAGTCAACGTACTACACAAGACGCTGACTAAAGGGCTTTTTAATGCCTACAGAACACTGAACAATGTTCCTAAAAATCATCTTACTAAGTGTGGATTGGTTTGTCTTGGAGCTTTCTATTCATTAGTGCAGTGGTTTCCAAACTGCAGCCCTTCCCTTCCCTTTATTTGGCCCAGGGACACTATTTCTCCAACTGTTATGAGGCTTTGTTGCCTGCAGTGACATCGACGTTGGGGGCTCTGTTGCCTGCAGTGACATCAACGTTGGGGGCTCTGTTGCCTGCAGTGACATCAACGTTGGGGGCTCTGTTGCCTGCAGTGACATCAGCGTTGGGGGCTCTGTTGCCTGCAGTGACATCAGCGTTGGGGACTCTGTTGCCTACAGTGACATCAGCGTTGGGGGCTCTGTTGCCTGCAGTGACATCAGCGTTGGGGGCTCTGTTGCCTGCAGTGACATCAGCGTTGGGGGCTCTGTTGCCTGCAGTGGCATCAACGTTGGGGGCTCTGTTGCCTGCAGTGGCATCAACGTTGGGGGCTCTGTTGCCTGCAGTGGCATCAACGTTGGGGGCTCTGTTGCCTGCAGTGGCATCAATGTTGGGGGCTCTGTTGCCTGCAGTGGCATCAACGTTGGGGGCTCTGTTGCCTGCAGTGGCATCAACGTTGGGGGCTCTGTTGCCTGCAGTGACATCAACGTTGGGGGATCTGTTGCCTGCAGTGACATCAGCGTTGGGGGCTCTGTTGCCTGCAGTGACATCAGCGTTGGGGGCTCTGTTGCCTGCAGTGACATCAGCGTTGGGGGCTCTGTTGCCTGCAGTGACATCAACGTTGGGGGCTCTGTTGCCTGCAGTGACATCAACGTTGGGGCTCTGTTCCTCCCCTCCCCCCCGACTGATAACCAGCAACGGGGCATTTTGTACTTCCACTGGTCACAATCCCGCCACCTAAAGTCTGAAGGACAGTAAACTGGCCATTTGTTTAGAAAGATTGGAGACCCCTGCATTAGTGTGTGAGTACTAGTAGTTGGAGATCTGTGTCTGGACACTGACTGTGTGGTGAGAAATGGTCTAGTATCTTTTGTCCAACTAACATCTAAGCAGCAATAGTATTTGACTAATTCAGGTAAAGCAAAAGTAAACACTGTTGTGTACTGGAATCTTCATGAATTGTAGCTCTTTAGAAGTCGTTGATATTCTACCAACATTTCTAACATTCAAGTCATTGTACAATCCAAAGCTTTGATATGAAATTAATTGGTTCAGCAAAGTTAGCTTTTTAAGCTAATTTAGAGGAAACTTTAAAATAGTTTTCAGATCCCAGGGTACCCCTGCTAAATCCAATTTGTTGAAGGTCAGTAGGAAGAATGTCCCTCACATTGGTGGTCAGTGGGAAGAATTCCCCCCTTACAGCGGTGATCAGTGCCACTCTTACAGGCAGCTAAAATGTTCATTGGTGTCCTGCAGCTGACTCTGTCAAATTATATTATTCAGGATTTGTATAGCGGTAACAGTTTGAGCCGCTCTTTATAATATAAAGATAGACCATACAGTTACAATACAATAAAATACAAGAGGGTTAGGAGGACCCTGCTCATTAGAGCTTGCAATCTGTGAGGGTATTGGCTCCAGAACTGTGCAGACACCATTAGATGGGTGGTCAATCAGACACAGCGCAAGGAACCCCTAACAAGATCTCGAACAACTCTAGGAATCTACAGAACCCTAAATGAGAATGGCTACCTTAAAGATAAAGTGACTCCCTTGGCCCCGTGTTCAATTCTGACTTTGACTAATCAGCTATAACACATTTTTGGGTCTAGGTAGTAACCCTGTGAGGGTAGGACAAATGTCTGGGTAGGGAGGAGTTTTCATATTTGTCATGTTTGCTAAAGTCTTTTACAGATCTGACTGTCCAACCTTAAGCGGGTTCTTTATTAGCCCTGTACATTGTTTGACTAGTGTCATCTGATTTTCATCAGCTTTCTTTGATTTTGATGTACGCTAATATTATTTTTATTTTTTTTCACCGTTGTATTAAAGCTTCAAATTAGAACACATAAGGCAGATGGGAGAACAGTCCTCACTGGCTTGCCGGCATTGGAAATGTTCTCATATGTAGCTGATAACATTCTCTGCTGATAATCCTCCTAAATTTTGAAGTAGATATCTGCAAGGAAATAAAAGAAGTCGTGAGGGAGTGTCATGCTATGACCTAATTCTATTGCCAACATGATTTGGGTCTTGATCAACCTTGAAAACCCAAACATTTGCCACAATATACTGTACTAATCCATAAGCAGCTTTTTTGGTAGATGTCAAAGCCATTTCTTACAGGTTACAAATCACGGCCACTGTCCTGATCATGGTCCATGAACTGCAGAAGAAAGGTAGACTGAGCTCTCAATCATATTAGCAGGTGGAGGTTTGTATAATTAAGTGCCTAAGGTTTTAGGGCTTTTGGTATACTCTGCAAGGAATGCAAGCATGAATGCCACCTGTTCCCATAGGAGCCTGCTTTCCAGAGCTGTTGCTGGTGTTTAACACACACATTGAATGCTTATGTATACCATATTTGAGCATTGCTGTATGTCTCATCCATAAATGTTTGGACTAGGTAATGTGCCCATTAATGACAAACTTTACATTTGCTAACAAACCTGTTTCTCTATAAAAACCATTGAATGCAAAATCCGAGTTTGTGAACAAAGGATAGGCTACATGCACACCAGCCTACCACAGCCACGGGAAAATGCAAAACACATGTAATCATGGTACCGTGTTTACACACGTTTCGCATTTACCAGCGGTCAAAACGTTGATATCTTGAACGTGATTCTTCCGCATTCAAAGGCGGGAGGTTTAACCTCACCTAAATGCAGAAGCCCCTACCTTCTGCTAAATGCCTGATCCATGGACACACAGGATTTTATGGAGTTGAGTTTAGGAGCTTTGGCAAAATAAAAATGCTGGAAGATCCTAAAATCACGTTAAGGAGCTCCTAGGGTATATTAAGACTTATGTTTTTTATTTATTTTATTTATTTCAGGTACTTATATAGCGCCGTCAATCTACGCAGTGCTTTACATATATATTGTACATTCACATCAGTCCCTAACCCTCAAGGGGTGTACAATCTAAGGTCCCTAACTCACATTCATACATACACATACTAGGGCCAATTTAGACAGGAGCCAGTTCACCTACCAGCATGCCTTTGGAGTGGGGAGGAAACCGGAGTACCCGGAGGAAACCCACGCAGACACAGGGAGAACATACAAACTCCAGGCAGGTGGTGCCGTGGTTGGGATTCAAACCAACGACCCTAGTACTGCCAGGCGGAAGTGCTAACCATTTAGCCACTGTGCTTTTATAATTATTTATAATTTTCTTTTATTATTGTTATGGTTGTTGGTGTATATTTATTAACACATTGTCTGTGGAAAGATCCTTATAACTGTACATATGTATTATTCTGAGAGAGAAAAATCTAAAATTCTATAGGATATGTTGAAAAATTAACACTTCCAGACTCTAGATATGCTGCATGTAGCTGATGATGCTACAGCTGATCATATAATACAAAGATAAACTGTCAGATGGGATTTAAAGTTTATCTAAAGCCAGCTTTGTAAACATATTGAATAATGTATGGTTAGAACACCTATGGGACTTTTTTGCTATTTGTCCTCATTAGGAATATTCCCCCCATTTGTCCTGGTGACTAAATTTTGAGTTGTCCCTGGAACAGAAATAAAGGGGAAACCTATTAATTGAGGGCACTTGTTTCAGATGGAAACTGTTTTAACAGAAAATGTTCTTTAAAGAAGAACTATAAGCATAAGTTTTTTTTTTTTTTCTTCTTCATTTTGGATAGAGCAAGGGAGGGTTATAACCCCTGTCAAATTTTTTTTTTTTTTTACTATCCGTGTCCCATTGTGGAGATTTCACTTCCCGTCCCATTGCCAGAGAGGAAGTGCCAGGAAGTCCCTGCAAATTAGGGGAATTCCTTGGGGACCCTCATGTCACCAGAACTAGTGTCCCCATTGGAATATTTCCCCTCTATTATTGTTCTGGGGACAACCCAAAATTTGGCATTTTCTTTCAATGATAATGGTAAACCGGACAAATAAAAGAGGGTGAATATCCCTCATAGGAATAGAGACAGCAATAAACACCGGCAGGTGTTCGAATCCCTTTCCACTCTCCAAAACAAAAAAAATGTTTTGCCTTTGGTTATACTTTAAAATGGAGCTCCAGTTAAACAAACTGCCACTCACTTGTTCTAGGATCCAGTGGTGTACTCACCACAGCCGGTTTCACTGGCTGTCCTCTCTCCCCGGCATTGGCATCTTAAGTGTGGTCAGCCAGCTGTGACAGCTTGCAGCTTCACAGCCGGGTGCCCACTGTAAATACATGAGTAGCGCTGGGACACGTGACTGGTCCAACTTCCACTGCGTTCGCCTGGGCAATGGGAAGTTGACCCCCCCCATAATCTTCAGGGACACGTGACAAGTCCCAGAAGATTATGGGGGGGGGGGGGGTCAACTTCCGATTGCCCAGGCGAACGCAGTGGAAGTTGGAGCGGGTACCTGTCAAAATCGGGTGCCCCTTCTCCACAGGTGCCAATTCCTCACAGAAAGCTGGGGACCAGTACTTAAAGCAGAACTTCCACTTTTGGATGGAGCGCCACATTAAGATTAGCAATGAAGGAAAATCTCACTAGTGGGTTGCAAAAAAAAAAACCTTGTAGAGTCTCAGCCCCTTCCTACTCTATTTAATACTTTTAAAAATGGTTTGAGATCTACTCTTAAGACCCAGCACACATTCCCTAGTGAGATTTAGTGTATTCTGAATCTGTGCACATCATAATGGTACACCTGCATTCTGCAGCCGCAGGGAATCTGCTGAATTGTAGCCCCGCTAATGGACTTGCTCAATGTCTGAGGCTTTTGTCGCTGTCATTTGTTTGAGAATGGAACATGTGTTGACATGAGTGGCATTGTGTATCTGTTAAATAATGTTTCCATGCCCCTGTTGTTGGGGACAGAGAGCTCTATCTAATGGCAATAAATAAAATGAGACTTTCAGTCTTTTTTTTGTGTGCATTATGGATTGCCGTAAGGTGGCTGTCCTCTTAATCTCTCAACCACCCCAGACCATTTACTGTATTGATGACAGCTAGATAGATGTGGATCTGAACTGAAACACTACAAGTTCTGGGGCTGAGCCAACTGCATGTTTGGCTGCAGATATTGCAGGTTTACACATGATTACCAAGAGAGGGTATTTCCTAGCCTAAGCATCTTTGGCAGCTCTAAATAAAGCTCTGAACTGTGATCCAGTGATATCTCAACAGCCATGCCAGTATTTAAAGAGCCTCGATCGTCAGCTGTTTGTTTACATGTTGCTGATAGGAGTCTGCTATGAAAAGTTCATAGATGCTATATTAGTCCCCTCTTCATATACACTGTTACATACTGCTTATGTCGTCGTTGTTGATGGCAACTACAAATGCGGCAAGCTAGGCGAGTATTTTTACCCACCAAAAAAAAATTGTAGCAAACGCACATGTAATAAAATGCTGCTAGGCCCCTTTCACGTGGGGTGGATTCTGTTTTGATCAGCAGGGGATCTACTCACAGATCCTCTGCTGATCCTGATTGTAGCAGAGCAGGTGGATGACTCATCCATGTCCGCTCAGTTTCTGCAGAGCAGACACAAACAGAACCCGCTCTGCTCTATGGACGGCCAGAAGTAAATGAACTCCGCTATCTGTATACACCTGACTACTCCCCAATCTGCTCCTCTTAAAGCGGAGCTCCACCCAAAAGGGGAAGTTCTGCTTTAAGGACTGCTCCGCATTAAGGATTGGCACCTTTTGGGGGGCGGGAGCGGGTACCCGAATTTGACAGGTACCCGCTCCCACTTCCGGTCCGATCACCTAGGTGACCAGAAGCGGAAGGTGTCCTCCCTCCCTGTAGTCTTTTGGGACACGTGACAGGTCCCAGAAGACTACAGGACCATTCATGAAGCGCAGCGCTACTCACGCATGCACAGTGGGTACTCTGCTATGAAGCTGCAAGCTGTCACAGCCGGGTGCCCACACTGAAGATGCTGGCCTCCTGGAATACAGGAGGGCCGGTGAAACGGGCTTGGGGGGAAACACCGCAGGACTGAGGGACAGGTAAGTGGCTGTTTTTTTAAAAGTCAGCAGCTACAGTTTTTGTAGCTGCTGACTTTTATTTTTTGACAGGGTGAGTGGAACTCCGCTTTAAATGAAAGAAGATGGAGCCTGTTTTGTTTTTTTGCATACCAGATTGAATTCGGAGGTAGGCAGGTGTAAACAAACACAATCCATTTTACACCGATAACGTGCATAGGATTGCGTGAACCTTCTGATCAGGTCCCACTTGAAAAACTGACAGCCTGACCTGATTGAATTCCCTGTGTAAAAAGGGCCTTAAGGTGGACCTACACTGTATCTGAGCCCCGCAAACCAAAAACACTATTTAATTAATTCTTAGTATTCAAAGCAAACTCCCCCATCCATCCATGTCTCCATGCTTTATTTTGCTGAGAAATCACTTTGAAAAACACTCCCTAGCAGTTCTGGCTGTGGTTGCCTTTCGCTTTTTAGAGGTCATATAGCAGCAATGCATTTCCATGTGTTGCTTGTCCAACTCTGAAGCCCAAGTTAAAAAAATAAAATAAATACTCCCCCCCTTTCCCCCCCCTCCCCTCCCCTCTCCTCTCCTCTCCTGTCCTCTCCTGGCTACACGTGTGGAAGAAGTCTTGGGGTTTACATACAATTTAAAATATTTGATCATGGATATAATGGGTATTTATGTTGGGGTTTTTTCCACATCTGCCCCTATTGTGAGATTTCCCTTTGCTTCCTGTTCAGTAAACACAATAGGAAGTGAAAGGAAATCTCTCCAAAAGCGCAAAAGAAGATGGTGGTCACAGAAGATTTCCTCTCCGTTTCTGTTTTGGTGATGACTGTGAGAGCGGTCAGTAGAACAAATAGAAGGGATTAATCTCCCGAGCAGGACACATGACAATCAAAATCTGACAGTGGTTCTAACTCACTACTGGATCTGAAACCAAAATCTAAAATCTACTGTGTGTGGGAAGAGGGGTTCTGTAGGACTCGTTTTTAACAGGATGGGTAGAGCTCCTTGTTATCCCGTTGTCTGCACTCCGCAGACATTTAGATCCATGTCCGTTATTAGTGTTTTCTTAAGAAATTTCTGACTAAACGTGATCTACATACGTTGAGTAATGGGTTTTTCCTACTCTGCATTTTTTTTTTTTCTTTTCAGACGTGACATCGGAACATGTGATCTGTTTGGCTGTACTGAGAGGCAGCTGTTTTTTTTTCTCATTTCCTCTCATTTCTCTCATTGCCAAGTGTCATAATGAAGGTTCTGTGGATTTTCGCAGTGAGAAATAGTCCAGCCTGTTGTAACGTCTTCCGACAAACTGCAGCAGAAGGAAAGAAAATACTAGACAGAATTTGCAGAAGAGATGCATCTAGTCTTTCCAGCATAAGTGCAAACTAGTTTATTGGCAAGATTTCCATCTGATGGACTAATGTCACAGAAATAGTAGATTCAAATTTTGTTTTTCATTAAATAAATGTTCCTGCACAGAGGACGCCTGTATGATTTCTAAAAACTGAAGGAATAGCTGCTCAGAAACCAAGGCTTCTTGCACAAGGTCAAAAAATGTTGTAGTCAAATAGAATTTTTTTTTTTCCTATTTTTTTTTCTTTTCATTTAAAAATAAATTATATATATATTTTTTTTAATTTAAAAGAAAGGGAAAAAAAATTCTATTTGACTACAACATTTTTTGACCTTGTGCAAGAAGCCTTGTTTCTGAGCGTGCATATATATAGATAGATATAGATATAGATAGATATATAGATAGATATAGATATATATAGATAGATATAGATATATATAGATATATATAGATATATAGATAGATATAGATATATATAGATATGTTTTTTTTTTTTATTCTAATTTTATAGATCTTAACACAGGTATGTTGTTGTCTATGGCACAATGTACACGGCTGCATAAAGATCAGTAATGCAGCAATGTGTTCAGAGCTGTAAAAGAAAAGTAGAAAATGTTACAGTTGAGAGCAGTAATTTACGCTTATACATTAGTACATCCAAGCATACATTAAAACCCTGGCAGAGGATGAAGAATTTTGTGCGTCATTTACTCAGGATCTTTGTGTCAGGAAGATCCTGCATTAAAACATCAGTAGGTGATTACATCCGTGTGCAAAAGGCCTAATACGTTTTCAGTTCTAATAAAAGCCATACATTTTAGACAGACTAACATTGTTTACTTTACAGAGCCCAGGCATGGTTTCTTGCCGCGGTTCTGAACTGCGTATTGCTATAGCTTTAGCATAAACAAGCAGCGTGTGCCAGGCGGTCTTTAGGGATTAGTGATCTGTCGCTCTGGCTCTCATATTAAAAAGGTTTTCCCATATCTGTGACTGTATAAATCCTTCCCCCAGGGGAGATACTGAGCATGATGCTGCCCCACGCAGCCTGCCTTGTACCTCTCCCTCCCTCTGTTCTGGGATCATGACCTGTTCAGGAATTTTGTCATGCAGAAATACAGAGATTTCCACACCGATAGACTTTCCCATCATCTATTGTGAATTCTGGATTCTTAGCTGTGAGCAACTATACAGTCAGGTCCATAAATATTAGGACATCGGCACAATTCTAAAATTTTTGGCTCTATACACCAACACAATGGATTTGAAATGAAACGAACAAGATGTGCTTTAACTGCAGACTGTCAGCTTTAATTTGAGGGCATTTACATCCAAATCAGGTGAACGGTGTAGGAATTACAACAGTTTGCATGTGTGCCTCCCACTTGTTAAGGGACCAAAAGTAATGGGACAGAATAATAATCATAAATCAAACTTTCACTTTTTAATACTTGGTTGCAAATCCTTTGCAGTCAATTGCAGCCTGAAGTCTGGAACGCATAGACATCACCAGACGCTGGGTTTCATCCCTGGTGATGCTCTGCCAGGCCTCTACTGCAACTGTCTTTAGTTCCTGCTTGTTCTTGGGGCATTTTCCCTTCAGTTTTGTCTTCAGCAAGTGAAATGCATGCTCAATCGGATTCAGGTCAGGTGATTGACTTGGCCATTGCATAACATTCCACTTCTTTCCCTTAAAAAACTCTTTGGTTGCTTTTGCAGTATGCTTTGGGTCATTGTCCATCTGCACTGTGAAGCGGCGTCCAATGAGTTCTGAAGCATTTGGCTGAATATGAGCAGATAATATTCCCGAAACACTTCAGAATTCATCCTGCTGCTTTTGTCAGCTGTCACATCATCAATAAATACAAGAGAACCAGTTCCATTGGCAGCCATACATGCCCACGCCATGACACTACCACCACCATGCTTCACTGATGAGGTGGTATGCTTAGGATCATGAGCAGTTCCTTTCCTTCTCCATACTCTTCTCTTCCCATCACTCTGGTACAAGTTGATCTTGGTCTCATCTGTCCATAGGATGTTGTTCCAGAACTGTGAAGGCTTTTTTAGATGTCGTTTGGCAAACTCTAATCTGGCCTTCCTGTTTTTGAGGCTCACCAATGGTTTACATCTTGTGGTGAACTCTCTATATTCACCATGATGAAGTATTCTCTTGATTGTTGACTTTGACACACATACACCTACCTCCTGGAGAGTGTTCTTGATCTGGCCAACTGTTGTGAAGGGTGTTTTCTTCACCAGGGAAAGAATTCTTTGGTCATCCACCACAGTTGTTTTCCGTGGTCTTCCGGGTCTTTTGGTGTTGCTGAGTTCACCGGTGCGTTCCTTCTTTTTAAGAATGTTCCAAACAGTTGTTTTGGCCACGCCTAATGTTTTTGCTATCTCTCTGATGGGTTTGTTTTGTTTTTTTCAGCCTAATGATGGCTTGCTTTACTGATAGTGACAGCTCTTTGGATCTCATCTTGAGAGTTGACAGCAACAGATTCCAAATGCAAATAGCACACTTGAAATGAACCCTGGACCTTTTATCTGCTCATTGTAATTGGGATAATGAGGGAATAACACACACCTGGCCATGGAACAACTGAGAAGCCAATTCTCCCATTACTTTTGGTCCCTTAACAAGTGGGAGGCACACATGCAAACTGTTGTAATTCCTACACCGTTCATCTGATGTAAATACCCTCAAATTAAAGCTGACAGTCTGCAGTTAAAGCACATCTTGTTCGTTTCATTTCAAATCCATTGTGGTGGTGTATAGAGCCAAAAATGTTAGAATTGTGTCGATGTCCCAATATTTATGGACCTGACTGTATATAGACAATCATACCTGGATTGGCACTTATCTATTATTATTATACAGGATTTATATAGCGCCAGCAGTTTGCTCAGCGCTTTACAATATAACAGGAGACAATACAGCAACAATTACAGTTCAATACAAGAGGGTTAGGAGGGCCCTGCTCCTGGGAGTTTACAATCTAAGAGACTATTAAGTGTTTCTATTGGCTGACTGGGATGAGAAACAAAAAAGAGATCCTTGGGGTCTATTCAGTGGCGGACTGACCATTTAGGAACTCGGGCACTGTCCGGGGTCAGTAGGGGGCCCCATGAGATGCCCCCGGTACCTTTCATAGGCTTTTCTGGGTGTGGTTTGAGTGTGGGTGTGGACACGGGCCCCATGATCCCCTATTGCCTGGGGGCCCCATGAGTTGTCAGTCCGCCCCTGGGTCTATTCACACAGTTACAACACAGTGTGATGCAGTGGAATGATCATGACCCATCTCCTAGATTGTAAGCTCGAAAGAGCAGGGCCCTCGAACCTCTCGTGTATTGTATTGTTACTGTATTGTCTCATGTACTGCCCCCCACTATATTGTACAGCGCTGAGCAAACCTTTTGGCGCTATATAAATACTGTATAATAATAATAATCTCAGTGTTCGCTTTTTTTTTTTGTTTGTTTGTTTGTTTGCTTTACTTAATTGGAATGTCACACTGACATTTCATGAAGTTATATTGTCTGCTGCATGGTACGAGGAGGTGGATTGCGTTGCACTGTGCTGTGAAAAAAGTATGGCCTGACGCGTATTTTTTTTTTCTTCAGCTTACACCACACCACCTCAATGTGGTGGTGTAAACTGGCCATGTAGGAAACAAGACATTTTGGGTCCCAGGTGGGTCTGCACTGGTGTAAGGAGACCCTTAGAGTCGGTTCACACAATGAACAGCTGTGTGATTCACGTGCGATCCAGGTGCAGTGCGATTTCAGCCTGTTTATTTGAATTGGCGGAAATCCCTGCTGACCACACCAAAAGTAGTGCATGCACAAATCTAAAAAAAAAATGCACAGCAGCCAGATTGCTTGGAACTGATGTACCATGCGATTCAGTGCAGGCAAACCCACTGCATTTGCAACCTGCATTTGGAATGTTAACACTGACACCCACTGCAGATCGCAAGTGTGATTGCGTTGCAGTGTGGGAAACAGAGTGTGCTTTTTCTGCAACGTGTTCTGATATTTTATTTATTTCAGGTACTTATATAGCACCGTCAATTTACGCAACGCTTTACATATATATTGTACATTCACATCGGTCCCTAACCCTCAAGGGGCGTACAATCTAAGTTCCCTAACTCCCATTCATACATACACATACTAGGGCCAATTTAGACAGGAGCCAATTAACCTGCCAGCATGTCTTTGGAATGGGGAGGAAACCGGAGTACCCGGATGAAACCTGCACAGGGAGAACATGCAAACTCCAGGCAGGGGGTGCCATGACTGGGATTCGAACCAACGACCCTTGTGCTGCCAGGCAGAATTCCTAACGGTTTAGCCACTGTGCTGCCCCAATGAACTGGCCGTTAGTGGTATGAATGTATAAAACCGTGTACAGCCTACAGAGAACAGATTGGTGACCATTGCCAGGAGGGATCTCCCTTACAATGGTTCTTGGGCCTCATTCACACTGGCAGTGTCCAACCTGTTTTGTTTAAAGGACATTTCTAAGTGCACATAAATGAATGTGATATTTTTGAACCGTGCCATTCACACTTTACATTTAGAAAAATTCTGTGCATCCAGGATCCGGTTGGACACTCTATATGGCTAAATGCATGTAAGTGAGGCTAAACCTGCTTTTAAAGTAGGAACATTTAACTTCAGGAAAAAGTGATCTGAGAGGTGTAAAAGACATTTATTCTTTCCAGGGGAGTTCTATGTTTAGAAAATCCAAACGCAAGAGTGCCAGTATGAATTTACTGACAGGAAGAACACCCCCTTACAGACAGCTAGAGAGATCATTAGTGTCGGTGTTTACTTGATAGATCAGAGAATCTTTGGTCAGTGGTCACTTACTCTTACCATTTACATTTATGCCTGTACTATGCAGGCAATGATGTTGGGCATCTCAATCCATCTGTTTTCTGGCTGTTGGCCAGAGTCTAGTGATGACCATGTCTTAGGCTGTATAGTATGAACATTTATTTTTATTTATTTCAGGTACCTATATAGCGCCATCAATTTACACAGCGCTTTACACATAAATATTGTACATTCACATCAGTCCCTAACCCTCAAGGGGCGTACAATCTAAGGACATGTGATGTTACAATTTTTAAAAATTTTTTTTTTTTAAATACACAGTGTGTTGCAGAGGATACCATGTATAGTGAAATAGTACTTGTTTTCCAAATTGAAACCGAGCCAAAGTACTGACTCGTCAATGGGAACAGGGACTGCAGTATGTAGGACCCACCCGGTATTATCAAGATCTCAACAAAGGGACTCAATTATTTATCCATTCTGGGTGTGGAGTATAAAGGACCATTTCTGTAATTCTGAACCTGGCTTTTCTACCTAATGTGTAACTGACCTCAAACAGTGATGCAGGACTGGGACATTAGACTTTTAGGACTTTACTGGCTTTTAAAGGGGGCAGCTGCACACAAATAGCCCTTTTCACATGGCTGACTTTTTGCAGTACAAGAACCCAATAAACAATGATTGACTTTTTTCACTAGTTGGACTGAGGGGGAGTTATTATTTAACCCCTTGATTACCAGCCTGTAATGCCCCTTCATTACTAGGTCATTTTTCAGAGTTTGACAATTACTCAGCCATACCACACCGTACACAAATTAATTTTGTATCATATTATTTTTTAAGGGTTAGTTGACCCTTGCAAAAAAAATACTGCCATGCTTTTATGTCCCCTTAGAATTGTTCCATGTGGTGAAATTTGTTTTTGTAATACGGCATTACTATTGTTACTGGACCAGGAGTCTTGGTTGACTGTATATTCTCATATACTGTACAATGTATTCCTATTGCTATGAATAAAGAATTAAATAACATCTTAGGGCTCATGTACACAGGGTATTTGAAAAACACTTCTGACTGCTGGAACTGACTGCTAGAAAACGTAGGTTAAAAACGTCAGTTTAGCCGCATTTATGCGCATTTGCGTTTAGAAGCGTTTTTAAAAGATAACCTCAGTAGACCCTCCCAAATGCCCAGAATACACTGAAAAATAGTAAATAACTATTTCCGACCTTTTGTGAGAAATAGAGCAGAAGCAGTGAGAGCAGTATGTGTTGAGATGACCTGTCTTTTCTGGTTGTATTCACTATGGATCCCATCATGAGCATAATGCAGCACGCTCTACCATTTTTTCCTTCACGCGAAACCTGGAACTGACTGCACTGGTGTACTAAGTCCATTTGAATAATGGACTTAGCATTTTTGATGCCAAAAAAAGGCTCTGGACAGCAGCTGGATATGGACCAGCCAAAAAACGCGTCTAAATGCGCTTACACGCGGTTACAAGCGTTTGGCGTTTGAAACACCTTTTAATAATCTACTTCTGAATGCGATTTTTGAGCTTTCAAGAAAATGCTTGTAAACTCAACTGCCTGTAAACTACTGTAAATGACTATGTGTACATGGACACATAGGAAAACATAAAGGAGAGTTTAGGGGCTGCAGTTTAGCGGCTGCAGTGTACATGAACCCTTAGAAAGAAAAGTCAGTCTTAAAGGGTTTGTTCACCTTTTACCAATATAACTGCCTGTGCCAGTATGGGTTGTTTTGTAGATAAAAACTGTGCAGCTCTGACTAAAGTTGAATAATGCCCTTGCTATAGGTGTAGGCCGTTTACTTGCCTCCTGAAGCCTAACTGGAGTACTCCCCAGGACGTTGCTAAGACGTTGCTAAGTGAGGTCTTGTCGTAACTGCTCATCTCCATCACAGGAGTGTGCTTTTTCTCTGTTTTCAAATCCTCACACATGCTCTTTCTGTACTGTGATGCAGTAGCTCTGAGCTCAGCATTTGGGATCTTACCCCTGTGATGGAGGTGGCTAGCAGTAGTGACTAGGCCTCACTTAGCAATGTCCTGGGAGTATTCCAGTCAGGCTTCAGAGGTACGTGGGTAAATGGCCACACCTTTTTATTTATAGTGACAATATGAATGCATTGTATATGAGAATATACAGTCAACCAACAATACTGGTCCGGTAACAAAAGTAATGACCCATTACAAAAATGATGAGATCAAATGCAACAATTCTAAGGGGACCTAAAAGCAAAAATCCAACACAGATGCAATGTCCATTCATTTATTTATTTTTTTAAAGGTGAACTTCTCCTTTAATGGGGCAGACACCAGAGGTTGTTGGCTGCTC
The DNA here is from genome assembly GCF_062004578.1 of Staurois parvus. NCBI lineage: Eukaryota > Metazoa > Chordata > Amphibia > Anura > Ranidae > Staurois > Staurois parvus. The sequence goes on along the minus strand of NW_028319214.1, from coordinate 2,799,498 downwards.
AGCATGCACTCTACTGAGTGTTTCTGTATGCAGGCGTAACCTAAGGGAATCAATTTTTTGTTTGTTTTCCTCATTGGGGTCGGCACCTTATTTATTCACTCAGCAGATAAGCTGAGATCTGAGCATCAAGAGAGCCCCCACACTCCCCTTTCCTGATGAGCACCAATCAGTGCTTGTCACACTGCAAGGTCTCTTCCTGCCCTGCTTGTCCCTGGGTATGATGCTGGAAACAGGCAGGGAGGTGAGGAGGAGGTAAACAGCGCAATTTTAATATAATACAGGATTTATAAAGCGCCAACAGTGTGCGCAGTGCTAAAAACATTGAAACATTTTTATAGCAAACGAGTCTGGAGGTGCTTTAGTAATATCTGGGTTTAAAAAAAAAAAGGGGGGGGGGGCTTTATGGAGACTTAAAAAAAAAGTGGATCCCCCCCCCCACTTTTTTTTTTTTTTTAAAACCCAGATATTACTACAAGCACCTCCAGACTCTTTTGCTATCAGGACAAGTAGAGTGTCATGAGGGACAAGTAGATTTGGACCCCAATTTGGGCAAGTAGTTTAAAAAAAAAATATTCCACACCGCTGATGGATTGCGTAGCATGTGACCACAAAGCTCTGATACTGTTTGCTTTCTGTACGGCTGGTGGGTTTGAACTCTCCTCTTCATGCAATAGCTTAGCATGGAGGAATTGCCACATATTGTACCTAGTCCATGTCAGACTAGGACTGGTATGCTGTAATGCTAAACCCCCTGAAAAGTAATTTTTGCTAAATGGGGCAATACCAGCTTATGAAGCCAAAGGTGTACTTGTTTTCTCCACAGTATACAATCACATCTGTTGATCATTGTGTTCATTAAAAACACAAGGAAACGCGCTTTTCGTTATTTAGATTTACTCTTCATCTGTAGGTGTTATTTAAATGACTATCCAATGTTTGTCATCTGAAATGTGTTGAGAAAGTCAACAATTTCTATAGGGGAAGCTTACTTTTTTCACATTACTATGTGGGTGAATATATGCTAAAATTCAAAGGATAAGATGACTCTCCTGGGACTTGAAAAGTGAAATTCCCCTTTCATGCTCCCATCAGGGATCCCTCTCTGGCCAGTCCCTTCTCTTCCTTGCAGATTGCCAAATTACTTGCTAAATAGCATACTCTTAGGACCAGTTCACACTACATGTGTTTCAGTTGCTTTTTTTTCTGCATCCAAAACACACAGAAAATAGGTTCTATGGTTGTCAATGTCATAGTTCACATCAGTGCTTGCAGTTCTAGTGCATTCCAGTTGCAGAAAAAAAAGTAGAACTGGCTGCATTTTTTTCTGCACGGAACTGTACTGGAATGCGGTAAAACGCATCAAAAAATGCACTGGAATGCACAAGTCCCTATTTATATTGAAGAAAGAGGGGAAAAAAATAATTGGAATGCAAAAAAACCCACTGGAACGTGTCAAACGCATTAAAAAAATGCACCGGAACGTGTCAAAAAATGTACGTGCAAAAACACATCTGGATCACATCTGGACTGCGTTTCTTTAGCGTCTAAGGCCCTAAGGGCCAGTTCACACTAGATGCAGTCCAGTGCGCTTTTTTTCTGCATCAAAAATGCATGCACAGTGTTTTCTATTTATTCCAATGGCCCTGGTTCACACTAATGCAGTCAGTTCCAGTCAGTTTCCAGTGAAGGAAAAAAAAATAGAGCATGCTGGAACATGGCAAACTGCACCGGAACGGAGTGTGGTGTGAACTGTAAGGGCCAGTTCACACTACATGTGTTTCATTTGCTTTTTTTCTGCATCCAAAATGCACAGAAAGTAGGTTATATGGTTGTCGATGTCATAGTTCACATCAGTGCTTGCAGTTCCAGTGTGTTCCTACGGACACAGCTGATCACGTGATGTAGTAAAAGGCCAATCACAGCGGCTTTTTACCACGTGATCAGCCGTGTCTAATGACACAGCAGATCATCGGTAAATGTAGTTGCCGGTTAGCACCTGCACTTTCTTTATGCTGTCACAGCGTGAGGAAAGTACTGCTGATAACCAGCAATTGTCAGAGGACGGATCGGCACTCATGATCAGTGCCCAGCAGTGCCACCCACCAGTGCTGCCCAGAAGTGCCCATCAGTGCCACCCACATGTTCCTTTCAGTGCCCATCATTGTTGCATATCAGTGCATTATCATCAGTGCTGCCTATCAGTGCAGCCTCATAAATGCACATCAGTGAAGGAGAAAAATTACCTGTTTGCAAAATTTTATAATAGAAACTATTTTTTTCAAATTTTTATTTTTTGTTTATAGGGAAAAAATAAAACACCCAGCGGCGATTAAATACCACCAAGAAGAAATCTCTATTTGTTTGAAAAAAATATAAAAATTTCATATGGGTACAATGTTGCATGATCGCGTAATTGTCATTCAAAGTGCGACAGCGCTGAAAGCTGGAAATTGTCCTGGGTAGAAAGGGGGTATAAGTGCCCAGTAGGCAAGTGGTTACATTGAAAAAATGCACTGGGACATGTCAAAAACGCACCAGAACACACCAAAAACACACATGCGGAAACACATCTGGACCGCACCTGGACTGTTTCTGTACTGTGAACCGGCCCTAAGCAAAAATATATCTGGAATGCATTCGGAGCGCATTTTTGTAGTGTGAACCCATAAAGAATGTCTATATCATTTTTTTTTTTTTTCTGGATATATGTACAGTCCTATTTTTATTTTTTTAAACCATGTTTAAATGTTTTATCAGAAATAAATAATGGCTTAAGTGTAAATAGTACATGTACCTCTTGTGCACATATTAAATATTTATTACATCTTCCTTCAGTATGCCATTATGTATGTGTGTAAATACAATAAATATGCTGCCATAATGTCTGACTGGCATTCAAAATGGGTTAAGCGGAGTGCCCTAAACATTTTACGCACTGTTAACAGGTGCTTTGTGAGCCAGTCACATGACCTGGAGTCAGCATTTTCAGGATTTAACATAGGGCCCTCCCAGGGCTGCTGAGTCAGATGTGTAATGTGCTCAGACTGTTGACCTCTTGACTGGAATGCAGATCTCTTGATTCAAGAACAAGTTGTAATGAATAGGCTTTGATTATGGTAGGGGTAGATCTCTTCAATTCAGAACATCTGATCGCTTACCAACATTTTTTTTGGCGTTGGTTTTCCCTGAAGTGCATATTATACAATATAAGTGTATTCTGTTTTTCAGCAGTTTACTGTAATTCCCCATATTTGCAAAGCCCCTAAAGAATAGCTCCGTATAACCTCTCAGGGGTTGATTTACTAAAGACAAATATACTATGCATTGCAAGTGCAGTTGCTTCAGAGTTTAGTAAATAAGGCACCGCTTCTCTTTGCCAAGAATACCCAATCACATGTTAGGAAAATAAAAAAAAACGCATTTTTGCTTGCATGTGATTGAATGAGAGAAACTAGCAGAACTTCCCCTCTGAGCAACTGCACTTACAGTGCACAGTATATTTGCCTTTAGTAAATTAAAGTGTTGCTAAACCCACCACGGTAAAATCAGTCTGTATATGCAGTAAAGCATGCTTGTTATACTCACTATGGAACCTAAGGGGTTAATCGTCTGCATTGTGTAAAAAGGCTGCTTGATCTCGTCTTTTCTGCCTCTCCTCTTGTTGAAATGACCACCTGATACAGACTGAACCTGTGGTCACATGCACATGCTCAGTTTTATGTGTATTGTTAGAGAGGTTTTGTTTTTTTTTTCTTGCGAGGGTGCATGTGATCAGCACAGGGCCAATCAGCACTGTCCAGACAGAGGGTTGAGGGTTTCACATCCTCCTAGAGCAGAAAGGAAAACTCCTCCTACAAGCTTTAACCAGTGTTCTGCTGAAGTCACAAGACTGCTCTAACTGCTGATGAGAATAGTTAGCAGTTTATATTAACTAAAACAATTGCATTTCCATCTTCTGTGTACTGTGGGAGATGGGATATAATGAATGCAGGGTCCTGGGTTTAGTGACACTTTAACCCCATTGTCTTCCTTTGTTGCTCTGCAGTACATGCACATTTTCTCATGTTAAATCCATTAACCCTCTGTTAAGCCAGAGCTGTTTTTGCGATCCTATATTTAAAAAAAAAAAAAAAAAAGATTACTTCAAAACCCACCAACAAGTATATATTTTCTGTATACCGAGACCCTTGAGAATAAAATGGTGGTAATTCCAATTTTATGTCACAAAATATTAAAGCAATGGTTTGTCAAGCTCCATGTTTCAGTACAAAATACAATGAAGTCCATTTCAGGGCACACAAACACAATATATTACTACATTTTTGTAGAATGTAAAAAAATTAGTTTCTGCCAAGTAAACAGATACTCAACTAAGCCTTGAAATTGCATGCACCCATGAAACCTTTTGTGTGCAGACAACATGCAACATTTTTGTGCGCAGTGTGTGATTAACCCTGCCCAGATTTCTCTACTTTCCCATCTTCATAGCATAAAGGCTAATCATTCTTTAGTCCCAAGATAAGGACTATGAGGACCAGGGGCGGACTGACAACTCATGGGGCCTCTGTGTCCTTGCCCAAACTCAAAAAAGCATATGAAAAAGGTACCAGGGGCATCTCATGGGGCCCCTACTGACCCCGGGCCCTCGGGCAGTGCCCGAGTTTCCAAATGGTCAGTCCTCCCCTGGAGAGGACTAATTTCTGTCCGTGAGACAAGAAAACGGGGACAGTTGTGAATTTGTAATGATCAATGGGAATTTATTGTACTCAAACAGATGTAACAAAATGTTTCCAATGGAATATTTAACAGACTAAAAGGAAGCAAATAAGACAAGTTGGGATTTAACCTGTGTTTTGCAGTTTTGCACTAAATTTCTCTTATATAGCCCTGCAGACTGAGGGTTCATGCACACTGCAGCTAATAAATTCACATTCAGTAGCTTTTTTGCAGTTTTTTCTTCAGCAGCCCCTGAACTCTCCCTAATGATACCCTATGTGTCCATGTACACATAGTCGTTTACAGTCATTTACAGGCAGTTGAGTTTACAGTAGTTGTTTTGCATGCACCAAACTTGTGTTCTGAACGCTTGTAAACGCGGTTAAACATGTTTATAAGCGTTTGCGTTTAGAAGCGTTTTGTAACTGTTCCATGTCCAGATGCTGTCTAGAGCCTTTTGTCATCAGAAATGCATGCAAAGCGTTTTCCAGGTACTCAAATGGACCTAGCACACCACCGCAGGCAGTTCCAGGTTTCACGTGAAGGAAAAAATGGTAGAACGTGCCACATTATGCTCATGATGGGATCCATAGTGAATACAACAGAAAAGACAGGTCATCTCAACACATACTGCTCTCTCTGCTTCTATTCTCTGTATTTCTCTCAAAATGTCTGAAATAGCTAATTATTTACTGTTTTTTAGTGCATTCTGGGCCTTTGGGAAGGTCTCCTGAGGTTATCTTTTTAAAAAACGCTTCTAAACGCAAACGTTTTTCAGCAGTCAGTTGCCATCGATCAGAAGAGTTTTCCAAACGCCCTGTGTACATGATCCCTAAATGTCAGAAAGGACTTGATTTCTGCATCTGCATACAGAGTGGGTTTAAAAATCTGCACTGCCAATGACTGTATCTGATTTGACGTATTCTGACTATGACTGTATCTGATTTGATGTATTCAGACAATGACTGTATCTGATTTGACGTATTCAGACAATGACTGTATCTGATTTGATGTATTCAGACAATGACTGTATCTGATTTGACGTATTCAGACAATGACTGTATCTGATTTGACGTATTCGGACAATGCCTGTATCTGATTTGACGTATTCGGGCAATGACTGTATCTGATTTGACGTATTCGGGCAATGACTGTATCTGATTTGATGTAGTCACTATTTAGCTGACAATTTTCTGCCAAGGTTGTTTGATTTTTCAGCTTGTTGAGCCGGTTGGTACCACCCACATCTCAAATTTTGGCCAATTTAGGAAGAGTCTGTCAAAATTGTAACATGCACGGCTAGCATTATTGTAGGGTGGCAAGTTAGCAAACATGTCAAAATAGTTTTTTCTACTTTGTGTGGATATATAAATCAATCACATTAAATTTGCTGTACACTAAAAACGGCCTGTGCAGACATCAACCACAGCCATTGGCTGCAAGTGCCGATCCACTGCTGGTTTTTCAGCATACAGAGGCCAGACAGACTGCTATACACACTGGCCGAATGTCAGACTTGTTTCTGTTGAACCAGCCAATATTCGGCCTGTGTGTACCAGCATTAAGTTTGTGGGAGGTCAGTGCAAATGATGAAGTCGGTTGTGACATGGAAGGCTCCATGCACACGGGGTGTTTTGATAACACTGGTAACGTTAGCTGTTTAAAGTCACATTAAAAACGTGAGGTTTTCAGCTTGCTTTTTTTAAAATAGTTTTTGCATTAGCGTTTAGCGGCGTTTTCCTGCGTTTTTGCACTCTTGCGTTTTTTAGCATTTTTTTTTAGGTAAAAAAAGTGTCCAAAAACACCAGTTTGCGGCGTTTTACAGCGATTTACAGCGTTTTGCCGTGCTTTTCAGCGTTAGAGCGTTTTTACAGTTGAAAAACTCCTCTAGAAAACCCACTAATCCTGGGGTTTTTTTCCAGCCAAAAAACATTGATTACAGTCTATGTGTGCATGGATACATAGGATAACATCCTGGGGGGTTTACTGGTTGTAGAAATAAATGTTAAAAGCCAAAAACAGCTATACAAGCGTCCAGTGTGCATGAGGATTTACTGCGATCACTTGGAAAAGGTCAATGCAACTTAGGCTAGCCAGCAAAGCATGATTTGTCTCACTGTGCCTGTCAGTTTACTCACCTGGCTCTTTGGCTACCTATACATGTTACAATTCTTCTCGCTCGGCCCCCCAAAGGCTTAACAAGAGAAATCAATATATTCCCCTATCCACACTAAACAATCTCCCATACCATCTACTGTATTGTGTTCTGACAGCCGCAGCTATCATACTCCGTTACTCCATCTGATTGGCTGTAGTCACTGTTTGGCTGACAATTTTCTGCCTGGTTCCTTCGGTTTTCAGATCAAAGTTTGTTGAGCCAGATGGTGCTGTCCGGGCTTGAATTCATGGCTTGAATTTTGTCTGACTCAGCAGGAATCAACTAAAATTTGAGCCGTGTATGGCCAGTAATAGTCATCGCTTTACTCTGTAAGCATTCGTGTGTGTTTGTATATACTACTATAAATGGCTGGGGGTGTGTATTGGAATTGTGTTTGAATAGAAGGCAAGGGATGGCCCTTTGGCGGGTACAGGTGTTGGAATGTAATCCATTCATTCTTGGTACACAAAAGTAGAAATACTTCCTATTGGCACAGTGGTTTTATTAATCGGTAAGTGTAAGTGTGTGCTTTTATTGAACACAATTGTAAATATTGGCCGTATAAGCATCATGTATTTACTTTGGGTAAATGCCAGGTGTACAGCTTCCTATTGTAAAGTCAGAAATTTGAGATTATATTAAAACCTGGTCGGTTCTGTGGCAAGACTTTGTTTGGATAGTTTTGCAATATCTTCTGTTTGTGTGTATGAATATGGATAGACATTGGTCTTTTCAAGATTAGGTTTACAATTCTTCCGCCCCCAAGCTTCCATTATGGAAAGAGTATTTGGTTATTTACATACTATTGCAATATTTGATGCAAGGTTAGGATCAGGAAAATTGGTAAATGTTTAAAAGGTCACCCTAGCAGAGGACTTGAGGTTCCAAATAGGGATGCACCAAAATTTTGGACATCAAAACATACCGGACGAAAATAGCCCTGTCGGCATTTTGCCGATAGGAAAAATTTAGAAGATACAGGAGACTGTGTACTGCGGATTTGAGGGGACGGCTGAGAAAGGCAGGAGAGGAGCAGTGTATACAGTGACTGGCTGTTAGTATGGGGTTTATTTACTAAAGCTGGAGAGTCCAAAAGCAGACTCCCTTCTGCATAGAAACCAATCAGCTTCTAACCTCAGCTTGTTCAATGAAGCTTTGGCAATGAAACCTGGAAGCTGATTGGTTTCTATGCAGAAGGGAGTCTGATTTTGGACTCTCCAGATTTAGTAAGTAAACCCCTATATGTCAGTGCCGGTTTTTAAATATAATTACCGGCTTTTTATTTTTTCTTCACTATAGCTCACAGAATTAGCTGTCACTTTCCCCCAGCTAAAAGAAAGTTTCTTTTTAGTTTATTTCCCTAGATAAAAAGTTTCCTGTAACTCTGGGGAAAGTGACAGCTAATTCTGTGAGCTATAGTGAAGAAAACAAAAAAAAAAGCCGGCAATTGCATTTAAAAACCGGCACTGACATATAGTGACAGCCAGTGAGGGAGCCTCTCTGTATAAATTGCTCCCTCTCTGTATGCACTGCTCCCCTCCTTGCACACACTGCCCCTTCCCCCCTGCAAAGAGGACCTGTCACTCATATGCTATCACATAGGGGGCTATTGGTCCCCTATGTGATGGCAATAAAATCAGAAGTTAAAAAATAAATAAAAATATACATGAAAGTAGAAAAAATAAAAAAGAATTGGAGCCTCCCCACATACGCAGACGTTTTGGTTTTCAGCCATATGCATTCTGAATTTTCTGTATAGTTTCGGCACCAGAATTTTCATTTCGGTGCACCACTAGTTCCAAAGGTTGTGAGCTTGCAGCCATCAGTGATTATCATCCTTTGTGGAACTGGTAATTGCTGATCTACCCTTCCCAAGATCTTAGTTACCTGGCTGTCACGCTGAGCTATTGGTTTCAACAGTTGAGTTTCTGCCCATAAGTAGTATGCAGATCAAGCACTCTGAATCGCTGTCCTGGTTTGCATGCTTGCTTCAGAAAGTATTGGTGACAGACAAGTACCGGAAACTAGTATTTTCGGAAGGTAAAAAATTGCAGTACCTGTATTTCTCACGCTCCAGATATACTTTGTATATATCTTCACTTTCTAAAAACAGGAAGGAACTGCAATGCAGCGCAGGCTTTGTCTGTCCACATTTGTGTTCTCATTATGTTTTCTTTCCTGCTGTAAAATTACATGTTGCTTTCTACCTCTGCTGCTTTATCTCATTACTTGGTAGTCCAGAGTAAAAAGAAAACACTTGGTCTGATTACATGCCTTCTTTTTCGCGCTCTCCTACTAAATCGGTTTCTTTCCTTTCTGGTTTTGTGAAGTGACCAATAGAAGAAAAATCACATAGATTGAAAGAATTGTCTTGATTTAAAGAGAGTGTTGTACCTCTGCAATGAGACCACTGCTTCAACACAGAGAGCAGGGGTCCCACTCTGCAGCTTATGGCAGGGGGACAGGCTATGGCTGCTTTAGAAAGGAAACACCTGAGGGCTTGTTTATAAATGCATCACCATGTGAAGGATGATCCACCATGTTACCATCTGTTTTAACCTTTAAAATGTGTGGCATGGCCCCTTTACTTGAAAGGGATGAATTCTTACTGCCTGCCAAACGCCACCTTTTTCAAGTGAACGAGACCACGCTGCACAGCGGAGATCCTGATGGGCTCCAGTGCAAAGCATCATAGCCACGCCATGTGTAACCCCCCACCCCTCCCAAAAGTTGCAAAGGAAGCCACACCGGATCGGTTGGTGGTGGTGAAAATGCAGCTTAACCTTGTGTTTTTATGCCCTGCCCTGTTTGTCTTGTCTGTGTGTTGAGACCATATTGGACAAAGCTGCCCGGTGCAGGAAAAAGCCCTGAGATGAAAGATATCTACTTGCCTTCTTGGTATAAATTGGGGTGTTTGGGTGTCCCACTCTGCACATGGCCTAATTACACAAGGAGCTCTGGTGATACTAGCTTAGGGAGAGCAGAACTCCTAGGCCCGAGAAACTGTCCGGTTCTTGGCCTGCTTTCATCTCCTGCACTTCCTATACTGGTGAAGGCTTTGTGAGAAGCACTTTGTGGAAGGCCAGGGAGTATGCTTGTACTCAGTAATGTACAGGTAATAACTGTGTTTAAAATCTCTGAACTAGTAATAATCACCAAACCTGTTCTAAGTGTTCTGTTCTGAACAAGGACTATATTTCTCATGCTGTGATATAGTTAATGTTTTCTATGTGTGGCCTTTTTCTTTGAGAAGTTGATATCCTTTCCTACTATATCAGCAGACACATTTGGCAGGTATAGTATTAGTTGATTTATTCTTTATGTAGATTACGAGTACAAGTGATAAAACCATGCAATGTTCTGCCATATTTCAAGTCATTGAGACCTTATCACATGGCTGTGAGTACATGTTTGTTACCTGCTGCACAGTGCCAGAGCAGAGATGAGAAAACATCATTGGAAATTAAAAGTATTGTTGGCTGCAGTATATCCAGAAATATGTGGGACACACTACAGAATTCATCAACTTCCATTTTATTCATTGAGTATCCCTTTTTTACAGTGTTTTTTGTTTTTTGTTGTTGGATTTTTTTTTTTTTTTTTTTAATCAAAACTAGATTGTTGTCATTTTGTTGTCTGGTAATAGTGTTTGGTTTCTCACTTCTGCAAGAGATAGACTTTTTTTTAGTCTAAGCAGTCTAGGGTGACAACCATGGCTCCTTCCATAGATACAGAGGGGAGTGGTGTAGCCATCAAGGGACAGGCAGTGTGTTTGCAGGATCACCAGGAGAAAATAAAGAAAAGCTTGAACAAAGAAAACAAATGCAGCCAAACCACCGGGGACTAGAAGGAAGCACTATATTACAGTTGTGGGTTTACATACACTTTAAAGCCGGTGTGGCATGAAGGATCATGGGTATATGAAGGATCATGGGCATATATGAAGGATCATGGGCTGAAATACTTTGGGCTGTGGTCCCTTCTGTTTTGCCTTATGATGCTGTGTTCTGTAGTAATGTAGGGGCCATTGGAGGGAGCCACAGCATGCAACAGGGGCCCTAGAATCTGAACCTTCAAGAGCCGTCTGATTTCGTAGTCATACAGTGGTTTTTCAGGACTACATCAGGAATTAATTGTTTATTTGCAGTGGGCACAATTTTTAGGCTTTCCTTTTTTTGTTCTGGTGACAACACTGGATTTATTGTTGCTCCACTATGACACACAGACAAATGTAGACATGTAGCAGAAATACCTCCAGGAAAAGGTTGTTTCATCCATATATCTTTATTAACGGAGTTCTTCACTTATGTGTGGAATATACAGACTTGTGTTCCTCCATTGAAAATTGTGCCTTAAGCAGATGTGCTGCGATTATTTCCCTGGACTGTAGAGTTGCTGTACACAGTGGAAACTTGGCTGTGGTTTCGAGTGTTGAGTGATAAACTAATTGTTTCTAAGCTTCCACACTGCAGGTTCACTCTGATCTTTGGAAGGCCACTTGAGCACTCATCAGCGTCCGTTGTGAAGTCCTTATAGATTGGTTCACAGAATTTAAACTACACATAATACTTGTGGTATACTATTATGTTATCTTGCTGAGTTTGCTTGATAAATAGGTTGAGGCTCATGTAACTACTGTATATGCAACTGCTCCTCTTCCTTTGAAAAAAAAAAAGTTGTGCCTTTAGTTACACTTTGTTTTGGATAGCGTGGAGAGGGATTGGGACACTCGTCAGGTTTTTATTGCTGTTTGTGCCCACTTTGTCATGTTTACCAGTATCAACGAAAGTACTGTATTTTTCACTCCATAAGACGCACCTGACCATAAGACGCACCTAGGTTTTAGAGGAGGAAAGCACAAAAAAAAAAATATTCTGAACCAATGGACTGCAGACACAGTACTGGAAATGACCAGAGACTGTGGATGTACTACAGGAGATGACCAGAGACTGTGGATGTACTACAGGAGATGACCAGAGACTGTGGATGTACTACAGGAGATGACCAGAGACTGTGGATGTACTACAGGAGATGACCAGAGACTGTGGATGTACTACAGGAGATGACCAGAGACTGTGGATGTACTACAGGAGATGACCAGAGACTGTGGATGTACTACAGGAGATGACCAGAGACTGTGGATGTACTACAGGAGATGACCAGAGACTGTGGATGTACTACAGGAGATGACCAGAGACTGTGGATGTACTACAGGAGATGACCAGAGACTGCATACCTTTGGGAATCGGTCCCAAAGTGGTTTCAGATTGGCTACGGATTCCAGCTTGACCTTTGACTTGTGACTCACTCTCATACTGCTAAATGAGCTCATGTATTGAACCTGGTCAACCCTTACCAGTTCGTGGCAAAACATTCTGTAATTTTTTTCAGCCGCTATTTTGATCCTTATGCCTCTTTCAGGCAGGGGCGTCCCTAGGCAGGTGCGGGGGGTGCGTGCCACACCGTGTGACACCTACCGCACGGCGTGACACCGGACCCGCTCCATGAAAAGGTAAGTTGCAAACCAAGCCAACAATCCCCGCAGGATGGATTGGATCTGCGGATTGAGCATAATGGATCAGAGTCCGATCCATTATGCTCCCCAATCCGCAGATCCGCTCCATCCTGCGGGGATCGTCGGCTTGCTTTACAACTTACCTTTTCGTGGAGCGGGTCCAGTGTCACCCCGTATAAGTTGCATGCCGACGATCCCCGCAGGATGGATCGGATCTGTGGATTGGGGAGCCTAATGGACCGGACTCTGATCCATTATGCTCAATCCGCAGATCCGATCCATTCTGCGGGGATCGTCGGAGGGGGTGTCCCCAAGTGTTATCGCACTGGGTGACACCAACCCTAGGGACGCCGCTGCTTCCAGGCAACGTAGCCATGAGAGAGACTCAACTTCCCCTGTTAGAGACAGTGGTGCCATCTCCTTGATTGGAGATGCTTGGGCAATAAAGGAACAGCAGCACTTTACGAAGTCATCAACTCCCTGTCTGCCCCTTCCTCTTCTAGTCTAAATGATGCTGCTCAATGGATGATGGGAGCCTTAGATATGGGAAAAAATGTGTCAATGTTTGTAGCCCAGCTTTAGTAATAAGGGAGTGCATTTTTTTGTCAAATATATATGTGATCAAGCTCAGGGTGAAAACGGTGGAAAGTGTAGCTGGCCGATGAATGTATCCTCAGGAAGGAAGCAAAGGATGTACTGTAAATAGTCCTACCCTGCATGTGTTGTATCCCTTGTGAGGATTTCATGTAGGCCCTACCTTCAGGTGCCAACTCTGTCCTTTCAGAAGGTAAGTCTCCAGCTAGAGTTGGCACACCTTTGGAAAGTGAATGTAAGCATATAACCTTGTGCAAGGCACAGATTTCATTTCCTCTGCATGAAGGTTGTTTTAGGAGATGGTGTTTTTACTGGTAGTGAAAAACGTATACAGGGTAAACACTCATCAGGCAGTAAAGCTTGCTCATTTGGGGCATTATAGAGGTGTTTTTGGTTTTTTTTTAACCAAGAATGCACAGCAGTAGGGGAGCATGGCACTATGTATGACCAAGGGTTCCCCGGTTTAGAAGATCCTGTTCAAGGATTGGGTCCAAAGATACCTTTTACCAGAAGGCAGGGATGAAGATGGCTCCTTTCTACTGTAGATCTCTTACCATTCGCTCCATTCACACTATGTGGCAATGTGGGCAGCACAGTGGCTAAACGGTTAGCACTTCTGCCTGGCAGTACTAGGGTCGTTGGTTCGAATCCCAACCATGGCCCCACCTTCCTTGAGTTTGCATGTTCTCCCTGTGCCTGCGTGGGTTTCCTGTGGGTACTCCGGTTTCCTCCCACACTCCAGAGACCTTAGATTGTACGCCCCTTGAGGGTTAGGAACTGGTTTGAATGTACAATATATATATATATGTAAAGCGCTGTTTAAATTGACGGCGCTATATAAGTACCTGTAATAAAAAACAAATGTGCGGCAATGCCCGTTGCGTACCTTGGTGCAATGTAGTGCCATTTATTTCTGCTTGCCACTCCAATACACCCTTGTTGACAGGCTGCACATTAATTGTCGTGCGCTGCCCTAATTCTGCATATGCAATTTTATTTTCTCTATCTGGTGCGTTGGGCAACTAGTTCAGCTTGAATAAGCTGCCCTAACATGCACACATTTATTTGGTTGAATTTCACACACCAGGGCAGGCCAGGCTTGTGTAAATAGGCCCCAATGATTTTGTTTTCTATTCAGGTTTCTGTTTTTTGCCCTCTTAAGCCCTGCTTCAAACTGAAATCAACTTTGTATCTGCAAAAGAAATAAAATGGTGTTGCACTAATATCAATAGTACTAAGGACACAATAATTCGAAGAGTGGGGAGACAGAAGAAAAAACCCCAAAACAAAGGTGATAAGAATAAAGGCCTGAATCCAGACCTAATTAGGTGCAATATGAACTGTGACAAAGACAAAGTGAGTAATCAACAAGTGAACATAATACATAAAAATGTAAAGGCCTGAACCCAGACCAAACTAAGTGCAATATAGATTGTGATGAAATACAATGTGCACAATAGTCACCAAGTGAACATAAATAATTTATTCAACATAATAGGACTGACATGTCCTAAATAAAAGTGCACAAAAAACACTGTGCAAAGAAAATTGTGCCACAATCAAATGGCAAAAAATATGTATAAATAAGAAAAGCAAAGCGAGTGCTATAAATGAAGCTGCTGAGACACCAAAAAGGTAACCAAAAACCTCCCAAGTCAATAATAATAATAAATGGGTGCAGCGCTAAAATCCAAAAAATAAAGTGCTAATGCAAATGGAAAATGTTGAATCATTCAAAATCAATTATAGATATTAAAGTGCCAATAGTGCTATTGGTGACCATAAACAAAACATGAGCGATATGGTGATATACGTGCTTGTGGTATAATCAAATACAAAAGTCCAATAAGTAATCCAGTGTGTAGGAATCTAAAAAAAACACTCAAGGTGGCTATAGTGCTAAATAAGTGAAAGTCCAAATAATGAACGAGGGGATCCACAAAAAGATCTCAGCATAGGTGTTCCAATCTCCTATTTCCCAGTTATAGGTGGTGTATCTGGTAATAGATAAATTGCGCACTCACCAGATGTGCAATATCATCACGCATTTGAGAACACAACTGTCTCATCAGGTCAGCCAGATCATCTAGTGGTGTGCACAGCCTGGTTCCAGTTCCCTTTTGGGTCCTCTGATTGGTATCAGCACCAAGTTTCCTCTTAAAATGGCTCTGCGAATGGTTAGACTCACAAAGAGCCCAAGGAAGGATGCCACATAGTGTGATACAGCTTAACAGAGGAGTTTATTGCTTCCCAAAACAGGGTGTACAGGTAAGAATAAAACAGACTGACCATGTGTTTCCAAAGATGGCTGCCAGCGGCGGCATGATGTCCCGATGCTGTAGCTCCTCTCTGACGCCTTTTGTGCTCTAGCACATAGTCATAGGGGGTATGCATACCAAAAAATATGTGCAAAACTAATCATACAAGGTGCATGAAACTATAAATGCATCATAAATAATACATAAAAAATGTAAAGGCCTGAAACCAGACCAAACTAAATGCAATATGGATTGTGATTAAAACAAAGTGCACAATAATCAAGTGAACATAAATTATGCATTCAACATAATAGGACTAACGCGTCCTAAATAAAAGGGCACAAAAAGCGCCATGCAAAGAAAACTGTGACAATCAAAAAGCAAAAAAAAATATATGTGCAAAACTAATCATACAAGGTGCATGAAACTACAAATGCACCTATAATCAGGATTGATGCCAGTGAAAAAACGCACAGTGGAAATAAAATTAATTTTTTCTGTCTCCCCACTTTTTGAATTATTTTGTCCTTAGTACTATTGATATTAGCGCAACACCTTTTTGTTTGTTTTGTTTGCTTGTGCTAGTGGTGTCTAGGTCTAGGTGTTTGCAGCTTTTTGCAATAGTCCTATCTATACCTATAGCAGCGCAGAAAGTTTTTTCTATTAACTTTGTATCTGCGCTACCTCACTTGAAGTAGTGCAATTTCCAAGGCACAGATCAGTGTGATTTGTACCTCCTGATTTCACTGTGGCTTGCAATTTTCAAAACAGAAGTCAATGCAAGTCGCAGTGAAATAGGGGAAAAAAGTAGTGTAGGAACTATTTTTGAAATCGCTCTACTTCAGAGCGCAATGATTAAGACAGTGCCGTAGAAATACATTCTAAGCGATTCAGGTGCAATTTTTAAATCGTAAGTTGCACCGGAGTGAACCAGGACTAAAGAAGTATAATAAGAGTTAGGGACAAACAAACTGCTATCTAATGCAAGTCTTATTTCAGAGGTTAGGTGTCTTCATTTAAATGTTTGTAAATATGTTCTCCAAACATGAGGTTTACACTGCGCTGCTTTGTAAAGGAAAGATTAAAAGTATTAATTCTTGTCTGCTGTGTCTTTTATATGTACCTTTTCACAGATGGATCTTCTTGTTGTCCCTCTGATTAGTTTCTGATTTAGAAGATAAAAATAGTCTTTAAGTGGGAGAAAGAGGAGGTGGAAGAGTTCCCCGCCAGAACAAAAGAAAAATAGTTATATTCCCCTATGGCAGTGGTGGGCAACCTTTTTTTTCAACTGAGCCAAATCTCGCCAAAACCACGATTGAAATTTATTTTGAGAGCCACATTTTTAAAACTGAAAATACATCCCCCATATAGTAATTCATCCCCCATATAGTAATTCATCCCCCATATAGTAATTCATCCCCCATATAGTAATTCATCCCCCATATAGTAATTCATCCCCCATATAGTAATTCATCCCCCATATTGTGTCAATTTACTTACCTTTGCTCCGTGCGTTCCTCTCGCCGTGTTCCCGCGCCGTTCCGGTCTTCAGGGCGGACTGTGAGAGGAGAGGAGTTCGTCACGCTGCCCCGCCTACATCCTGACAGCCAATGTTTGCCACGCTCCACGGGATTAAAAGGTCTGCCGGGCCATATGCGGGCCGTAGTTTGCCCATTGCTGGGCTAGCTGCAGAGTCCTGACTTTTGGGGCGGCCGCCCGAGAGGAGGGAGGGGAGCGGGCGCCCGGCACACAGAAGAGCCGCATTAAAATGTGTAAAGAGCTGCATGTGGCTCGCGAGCCGCGGCTTGCCGACCACTGCCCTATGGAATGGCTAAAAAAAATACACCTACTTCCGTAAATACATTTTCATACCTATATCCTGTAAGGCCTGGTTTTCCTCCTGAAATTGGTAATGGGACTCCAGGAAATTAAAGCATTACTAAACCCACAACTGTAAAATCAGTCTGTATATACAGTAAAACATGCTGGTTATACTTACTGTGGAACCTAAGGGGTTAATCCTCTGCATTATGTTAAAGGGCCGTTTGATCCTGTTTTCTCTGATCCTCCCCTTCTTCCACAGTCCCCAGGCCATCTGCTGATAGTACAGAGCCCTAGGGGACATTCTGCACATGCTCAGTTTGGTGTGTATTGCTAGAGTTTTTTTTGGGAGGGTGCATGTGATCGGCACAGGGCCAATCAGCACTGTCCAGAGGCTCAGGGGTCATGCACCCTCATAAGACAGAGGAGAAGGAATACTCCTACAAGATTAACCAGGGCTTAGCTGGACACACAAGTCACAAGACTGCTATATACTGCTGATGAGATTAGGTGTTTAGCTGTTTATATTTACTAAAATAATTTCCATGTTCTGTGTACTGTGGGAGACCAGATATAGTGAATGCAGGGTCCTGGGTTTAGTAACACATTATGTCTTTAAAACTCACTCTGGATGCATTTCTTCATGCATTTCCGATCCCTTTTCAATGTGTTCTAGTGTTTTTTGTTTTTTTCCCCCTCCTGTAACAAACCCCCCCCCCCCCCAAGGTTTCCTGCTTTAATTTGCTTTCGGTCTGGTGCATTTTTGATACATTTAGATGCATTCTGATGCATTTTTTATGTGTTTTGCCAGGTTCCAGTACAGAAAAAAATGCAGCATGTTGTAATATTTTTGACCGCACTGGAACGAGCTGCACTGGTGTGACATATGCCATTGGAACCCATATAACCTACAGTCCATGGATTCTTTAAAAATCATACAATGTGATTTCCTGAATTTTATCGTTTTAATTCTGTCTCTCAGAGTGGGAATGCACCTACAATGTGAATTTCAGACCCCTCCATGATTTCTAAGTGGGAGAACTTGCAAAATCGCAGGGTGTTCAAATACTTCTGTTCCTCACTGTATAAAAAAAATGCGCTGGACTGCATTGGAGGCATCCTGTAAGGACGTTGTTCTACTACATAGCTTGGTGTCATCTGCAGAGACTATAAATGAAAGAGCTTAGGGATAGAATTGCCATTTCAAATAGGTTAAAAGTAAGGGGTCCCATTACTGAGCCTTGGGGTACACCACTAATAACCTTAGACCATTCAGAGTATGAATCATTAATCAATACTCTCTGAATATGATTTTTTTAATATCCATTTATATACTGAATTTGCCTATAGACTAACTTACACGTTAGCTGTGTGTGGAGAACTGTCAAATGTTTTTGCAAAGTCCAAGTATTCTACGTCCACAGCCACTCCTTTTGGCTTACTTCCTCTTAAATAGCAATCAGATTTGTTTTACAACTTTCCTTTTTTTTGAGCTTAAAATATTATTTTCTGATTGATTTTTTTTTTTTTCTCTGTGTTCTCATAGTCTAGCTGCCTCCTTACAAATGTGTTTGAAACATTGCATACCCCTATGTTGTTTTTATCCTCCAGGGTGTAGTATGTTGTTCCTTGGGCAGTTTTTATCTGCCTCATTTCCCCCCTCCACCCTCTTCTTCTTTTATTTTTTTATTTTTTTTTATTTTTTTTCCTTTGTGTGTTCTCTCCCTTTTTCTTTTGCATTTTTAGATTTTTACAAGCGGCCTATATGCTTTTTATGGTGTGTAATTGCTTTCCCAGGTAATATTTATCACAGACGATTTTCCCAGATCTGCTTAGAGCAATCTGGTGTATTCTTTGACATGTGACTGGTACCCAGCTTACACTCAACATTTATGGTTTATATATGCTGCTGTATGTCCTCTGGTTCTTTCTTTCTTTGTTTGCCTGTTCATCCTGAATGTATTTGGTCATTGATGCATTTTTATACTTTTGTATAACCTGAAAATGTTACTAAAGATTGATTATCAAAAAAAATATTGTTTTCTATAGCCAAAATTCTTCTATGTGGTCTTTTAATAAACCCTCCAATATCTTCTCAACTATAGACGTTAAACTAGCAAGTCAGTTTTGAGGCATTTTGCTTCTTTTGAGGATATTTATTTTAAAACTATCCCCCCCCGTTTATGGACCTGAGCTCCCCCATTTTGTTTCAGATACACATAGATGAGGAAGGTATTTAATACATTTGCCTTTTTTGTCCCCATTAATTTAATACATTTGTCCTCTTCGTCCCCAATCACTAACTCTACATGCTCAGACATGACCTATTTACTATTATATTTTGAAGAATTTTGAGGGTTTGTCCTACTCCCTTTTTTTTTTTAATTTTTTTCTTCAACCTGCAGTTCGTTTTGAATTTTTTTCAGCCTTTTTTTTACATATTTTGTTATATTTTTAAGTTTAAAAAAAATATAAAAATTAAGGAACATATTATTTGAATGTCTTTTCATATTCTTTGTATTTTTTTTCTTTTTTTTTTCCTTTTGGATGTTTTTTGTTTTTTATTTTTAGCCTTTCAAATATTTTTTGCAATGTGTTTGCATATAGGCAGTTTGAAGTGTTCCAATTTCTGTTCAGTGTTCTTCGATGACAACATTTCCTCCCAGTTTAAGGCAGTCCATAGATGAGTCAGTTTTTTTCATTCAACCATAGGGTTGAAGGAAAATAACTGACTTGATTCCCCCATCCACATACTCTGTATATGAGGGAATCCTCCCAACTGGGCTATTATATTTGAACAGCAGGGAGACTTCACCACCCTCAGAATACACTGATCATAGGCTATAGTTTTCAGCAGTGATCGAGTGTGGAAAAAGCTGGCAGGGAGGTTGTACAGAAGTCGATCGGTTGATCAGCTTTTGTACCACCACAGTGCCCATACAAGGATCGAAATTCAGATGAATTGGCCAAATTTCTATCCATGTATAGCCTACTATAGTGTACATATACTTTGCATCTTGATGGGTCCAGGTGCACAGGCTAAATTTTTATTTTATTTTTATTTTTTTCTTCCACCCAGTTGGGAAATTGTTTTTGGTCCCAAGATGGACAATAAGTAATGGGAAGCTAGAGGTAAAAATATAGGGCTTTCAGTGGAATTGAAATTGGAGGAAAGCTGATGGTCCCTTAGCAGTTCCAACAAATCAAAGAGATTTCTAGTCAACCCAAAAAAATCACAGATTTTTCAGGAGTTTGCTTCATTCAGTGCACCCTTCAGATTGTCAGGATATAAATTAGTACTAGATGCAATCTAAAGCCTCCATTCTTTATTTGCCTTTTTTATGATCTGTTTAGCTGTTCTCATGGTACTTTGTGCCCTAGAAATGCAATTGGAAGACAAAGGAAATTTTTCAAGGGTAAGAATAAATCCTCTTTTAGTTTAATACAGGAACAGATGTACTTGATTGAAAAATATCCCCTCATCTTTTTCCTATGATGGCCATTAAAATTTAGATGATCCCAAAACAGTAAATTTCCCCTGTGGGGACACACAGACATGCAAACTTGCCATAGTATCTACCACATTCCTGCTCTGTCCACAACTACAAACAGTTTTTGTAGACAAGCTATACTTTTTATTGGTCAAAGCTCTAATCCAGATTCGTTGTTGGTTAGAAGACCTTTTCCTGCACATAATTTAATGTTGTGTGTATGCTAGATATTATCAACCAAGTGTAGGACTTGTTCACCTTTTTGTTTCATAGCCTAGAAATGTTTAGCCAGGTTCCCGCATGGGTGCTTTGTAAATATGTAACGCATACAAGACTTATCGCCACGTTTGTCTAATTTTCATAGGATTGTGGGTCATATTTAGGGCAAAGTAACCGTCTCTTTTAAGCGACTCGTTTTGCATTTCTCTGTTCAGTTAATTGCTTGGGTGGAAATATGCAATATCTGTTCATTATTGAACTGTATAGCAAACGGCTAAGATTTTTAGGGAAATGTGTGTTTTATAAATGGAAATTTCAGTTTTTGAAGCCAGGGTAGACAACATCCGGAAACTCCACTTCCCCTATGTGTCTACTTCCAGGAGTTTATCCTGTAGATTGGGCCTTCCGAGTTCAAGGTTATTACATGTTTTAAGAGCGCTTATCTATCGTTTGCTACTTGTAATCTCCTTTGGTACGTACATTCTGGCCTTGTAATGTTCCATTCTTTAAAACTATCATCTGTAAATATGCATTCCTGTAACCAAGGACACGATCATTTTATAGTATTTGCTTTTACAGCCTATTCTAATTACATGACAATAGAACTTTTATGTGAGCGCATTCAATAGATGGTATAGCTCCAAAGCCTCTCGACATCCTACCGTCAGTTCTCCCACAGTAGGTGCCATCCCCTCCGGGAGCATGTTCACTCCACGAGACAACCACAAAAACAAACATAGGGGCGCACTTTAATCAGCCAGAACCACCGAACACACAGAGGCTTCAGCTACAGTCACCATATCTTAGCCACCTGACGCATTTCACCCTGATTGGGTTTAGTTGTAGAGGTAGCAAAGAGTAGCTAGAGTTAGGACTGGGCCCAATCAGGGTGAAACTTGCTAGAGGGGTGTAGCCAAGATGTGGGGACTGTAGCTGAATCCTCTGTGTGTTTGCCAATGGTTATGGCTGATCTCTTAGATTGTAAGCTCCAAGGAACAGGGCCCTCCTAACCCTCTTGTATTGAAGTGTATTGTGGCTGTTTTGTCTCCCGTTATATTGTAAAGTGCTGAGCAAACTGTTGGCGCTATATAAATCCTGTATAATAATAATAATTCAAGTCGAGTGCACCGTTTGTGCTTGTTGTAATAGAACTTTTATACTTCTACGATTTACATGGGACCTGGATTACAGATCTACAATTGTGCTTATAGAACATGTATTATGAGTTGTGGGACTTGTTCCAATTCAATACATTCAATATATTTCAATACAACAGAAATTACAGTAACCTAAAGCATTTTAACATCAGGTGCTCTGTGGTTATTAAAATGATAGGCAGGGTCTCTTGCGCTTTTGTGGAAACAGATGAGCAACATATCCATAAATTAATTGCCTTTGTGTTGTCTGTATCCCTATATGATGGAACAGTCACACACTATCCAATCCAACAGCTGAACAATTGGTTATGGAAAAAAGACTGTATAGACATGAACTCCATTGTTTCCTGAGCATGCGTACTAGTAAAAAAAGAGCATTTCTCGCTATGCTCGCTTGTGGCACTATATCAAGGGTCAACTGCTGCTTTTTGGGGCTGCCTACTGACAAATTATTCTGGGGTTATCATGTCTGTATCAAAGAAAGGAAGCCTTGGATGTGTTCATTTCTGATGCTTACTTTATACATGACAATCGGCACTGTGTATGTTTTCCCCTGAAGCTCATCCAAGGCCTTTGTATTTCGGGATTACACATTCTGGATATTTTTGGAATTGGACAGGAGGTTTGAAGAACATGATCCATGGGGAGAGTTGGCTGCATCGTAAGCTTGGAAGATGATCCTGCCAGTGTTCAGTACTAAAATTAGATGGCCACCCCTCTCCTTGTGGCCTGCAGAATAATGTTTTATGGAGGGACTTTCCTGGGTCAGCTCTTCAAGATTTAATGGCTGAACCATTACTGGTTAAAGGCATAGTATCCTTTTGTTGGGGTTTAAAGCACACCAAATGTTACTTAGTATATTTCTGTTGTAGAGCTCATTATGGCATTTTAAGTCATTTCACTACAATCAGATTTCAGTAATCCTCAACCCTTTTATGTGCAAAGTGCATTAGCCCTTAGCAACCAGCGGGAGTTTTTTTTTTTTTCCTATGGGGTATTTTTCTTGTCTGCAAATTTGTCCATATAGACAGATGTTTGCAATGATTTGGTTTATATGCCTTGATGATGAATTATAATCTTCCTGTTTGATTATTATTGTGATTATTATTATTCACATAGTGTGTGTGTATATGTGTGTATATATGTATGTGTATATATAATAGTGTGTGTAATTTTTTTTACAGTTTTCAGAGGCGATTTGGAAGCCTAAATTTGATTAAAGTGGAATTCTGTCACATCCTAACTACTCTTAAAAATGTGCTCCCATCCCCGCCGCCCCCTTTCCAACACCTACTCTGGTGCTGGCTGACAGACGGAGCATGTGACTGGACCAGAGTGGCCTGAAAACAGATAGGTATAGTAAGAATAGGTATTGTGACAGAACTTCCTCTTTACATTTAAAAATAAATCCGCACAAGGTATGATACTTGCATTGAATGTGAGGTGTCCATTGTGCTGGAGGCTGTTCTTTGTTCTTCCATTCTCTACCCCCCACTCCACACCTCTGCAATGGTAATCTTTCAGTGCTATGGGGCTTGTACAGCCCTTGGACCTTTCAGTTTCTATGAACAGAAGCTGGGCAGATGAATGAAAGGTCTGCTCATTCCATTCAATGTATAGTACAGTTTCTATAGGGGAAGGGGGTGGAAAGGGCAGGCTCAGGCTGCTTCCTTTTGAGTGCCTATGACCTGTTGAATGGCTTGAATAGCCCCTAGAGCACTGCAGGGGTATGGAGATGGAGTGCGGAGAATGGAAGATGTCAACTAAAACCGCAGCTATTAGCACAAGGGACACTTCTTATTGAATGTTAGTACCTGTCCTATGGGCTGATTTTTAATTGGGGAAAATAAAACACATTTATTGCAAGAGCGTTTGTATGTTTTCAAAAGTCCCTGCAAGCCTGTCTGTGGGCTGATGCAAAATGCAGCTGCCTGTGTCTGTAAATGGGCTTGCACCGACACGGTGTGTTAGGCAGAAGATTGTATTCATCCTAAAGAAAATTCCACTGATTATGATGCCTATCAAAGGCAGTCAGTGGTTGAAGGAGCAAAGCAGACAACCTTTAAAAAGTTATTTTTCAGTGGGGGGAAAAAGAGCAATCTTCTTTCCTACTGTGCTAGATTATCGTAGCTCTGCTCTGGCCAGTCTCATGGTTAGTAAAAAATAAAGTAGTTCAAATCCAGTATTACTCGGTAGAAATGCAGGGATCTGCTGAAAGATACGTGCTGGGAGCATGTTGAAAGAGGAGATTGAGATCACTGGAAGGCTCTCCAACTTGGATAAAGGTTAAACCCTTCTGCGCCCCCTGATTAAGCACCAACCTATTTGGGTTTAACTTTGTTTAAACAGAGCTTGACTCAAGATAAGAGCTATGCCACTCCACTGACACACGGTTAGAAGTCTGAAATGGCTCTCACATCATTTGTGTGTGTGTGTGTGTGTATATATACAGTCATGGCCGAAATTGTTGGCACCCTTGATATTTTTCCTGAAAATCAAGTATTTCACACAAAAAAGGTATTGCATTAACACATGTTTTGCTATACACATGTTTATTCCCTTTGTATGT